>NW_026644722.1:0-155038 GCF_030020395.1 Manis pentadactyla
ACCCCGCACTCATATCCAGCCACGGGCTGCACTACGCAAAGCGCACACGCACGAGACCCAAAATGTAGCAATACAAGTCACAAGGCACACACCAGACACATCAAAGCACACGATTTCTCACAACACACATGAACCACATTCCACAGAGCGCCCACAGCACACCCAATTAGGCACATTTAACAAGCACAACCACGCACAGACAACACATCTCACATCACACACGAAGCAAGCAAACACCCACACATACACTCAAACACAACCACACACAAGTCACAACCACACGCTCAAAGCACACACCACACACAACACATGCCGATTGACATGCAAAAAACACACAAACCACAAAGAGAGCACTGAATTTATGAAACCCTCATTTCACACACTACACATACCACACAAAACACACATAAGTCGTACAGCACACAGAGCCTCCCAGAACACACAGTGCAAAGCGCACAACATATCCACAGTGCATATTAGACACAACACAGTTAGTATCCCACACAACACGTAAAACACACAGATGACACAACGCACACACACAAATTATACTCAAAACAGGTAAGAGTACACACAACGCACAGGCAACTGAGAACACAACACATTGCACGTCACGCAACACACGTGCGGTCGCATCCCTCATTAAACATGAAACCGGAAACCGTTCACAGACTATTGCGACATTCCCAACCACGAACACAACATGCTACACAAATGACGCCGAACATGCCACACACAAAGGCACAATCCAAGCACACAACACCCCACACAGAACCACCCTCAACCGCACAGGTCACACAGCACTCCACAGGGAAATACACGCAGAACACACACTACAAACAACAAAGTACCCAAACTGCACACGTCACATACACAACAGTCACAGCACAGAAGGAACGCAACACACAGTAAAACACACACAACCACGTTAACACCGCCCCGCACACTAAACCAGCAGATCACCGACATCACAGCAAAAAGTCACACAATAACACAGCATGCGAAATGTAACACGACACAGAATACACACACAATCACTCAACAGACACAACAAAACACACCCTGCCATATACACAAAAGACAAACGAGGCACCTCACACATAACACCAAACCCAACAAACACAAAACACATCACAGAAAAGACGCACAACAAAAACATTGCGCACACGACACACACATTAAAAGAAACACATCAATGCATTACCACAACACCCGAAGTAGTACACAAATCACAGATCAATGCAGCACACAACACACACAAACATCACACACGAATTACACATCACACCTCATAACACACACAAAACCCTGCATTGACAACACAGCACACGGAGTGAAGTGAAGCAACCACTACGTACCACACATTAAGAAGCCACACACTCAGGGGATAACAAAAAACACAACACCCACTAACACAATGATACGGAGAACACACACAAACTCAAGTCACAAACAACACAACATATGAAACAACACACACCACATACATCACAGGACACAAAGGCACCCATTTCTCACAAATCGCATTTAACCATGTACACACCACTCACACAATGAGGCACACTACACAAGCAGAACCGCATACAGAGAACACATCTCAACTCACACTCACAGCAACCAATTACACACAAAACCTCTCAAACACAGCCAAACACGTATCGCACACGCACACGCAAGACACACACAGCGCATACACAAAACACACAGCCAATAGTAAACGCACATAGCACACATTTCACACACTGCACACCCCACGTACCACCGCACACAGGCACCCCACACACACATATACACACGGGCACGCCTGCACAATGCACTCACCCCCCCACCCCACACACACATACAAAACTCAAAATGTATATCGACCCAACAGACAGTCGCAGGGCTCACACCAGACACAACAGAGCCCATATTTCTCATAAAACACAGAGACCACATCTGGCAGAGTACATGCAGCAAACACAACGAGGCACACTGAGCAAGCACAACCACACACGCACAACACATTTCGCATCACACACGTAACAACCACACCACACTCAGCCACTCAAACACAACCACACACGAGTCACAATCACATACGCAAAACACACACAACACTCACAAATCCATACTCGAAACACACGAGACCAACAAAGAAGACAAATAGCACACATGGCCCATACAGCACGCTACACACACAACCACGCACGGACACACCACACATACATTCTCACACAGGAGCATAACGCAGAACACACACATAACACAGATGCATGCAAAAACAAAAGTCAAAAGACACACACCACACACCTCAAGGCACATAACTTCTCAGAACACACGCGAGAAACATTGCTCAGGCTACGTATGGCACACACCATGAGGCATACTAGACAAGCACAACCACGCACAGTCAACACATCTCTCATCACGTGCATAACTCAAACCGCCAAGCACCACACACAACCTCTCTAACACAGCAACACACAAATCACAATCCCACACACCAAGCAGGCACAACACATACAAATCCACACACAACCAACAAAAACACACACAACACACCTATGAGGCACTACACACAACACTCAAAACGACAAGCATGCAATACAGAGCACACGCGGACCCACACGCAGACAGCCCGTGTCAAAACACACAGAAGCACACCCACACCAAATACACACTCAGAGCACGTCAGACACAACGCAAAGCTGGCATCACACAGGATGCTCTAAATACACAGAGCCCCCAACGTCTACCCTGTACGTAACACCCAGAAAGCGAATAGACAGCACTCACACAACCCAGAACGCAGGACATAACGCAACAGACAACAGAAAGACCAGACACGTTACACACGAAACAGGACACAGGAAGCCACACAGCAAACACATTTACAAACACCAACGGATAACTCATCAATAAATGACAAAATATACAACACACAAAGAATCACTCAACGCACACGACACGCAAGTCACCACCACACACATCACACGTTGCACGCCACACAGAGAAAAGTACACAGAACAATGTACTCAACAAGCAGTGAAGAACCCAATACCACACATGGCACATGCACAACACACACAACACGGACAACACACAGCACACAGAAAATAAACGAGACCCACAGATCACAGACAACACGGCACAAAACACACAAGAACACACAGCGCACACAGCACAGCAAACCAGAATACACACAGGTTCACAAAACAAACACCACAAATCGTTCACTACCATACACTCACAACACAAACAGCACCCCACACACACGCGCGCGACAAACCCAGAAGGCCCAACACATATCAAACACACACAGCACTCAGTAAAAAACACGTAACACACCACCCACGCAGAAAGACATTAAAAAAGGAACAACAGAGCCCACACAACACAACGCCCACAAAACTGCACATCACAATAGCACAAACAACACACACTACATACAACACCCACAATACAACACACATGCAAATCACCCACAACACGCAAAGCCAGTTTACCTACAACCTCCCAACACACAAACAGCACATCACACTACGCGGACCCCACACACACCGGGCACATAACTGCACACAATTCACATGAACCACGGTTCTCAGAGTAATCACAACACACACAGTGAGGCACACAGGCCAAGCATGGCCACACACAGTACACACATAACAAATTACGCTCATTACTCCAAACGCCAACCACACGCACAAATCACAGTCACACATGCAAAACGCACACCACACATACCGAACATACAAACCCACATTGAAGACACACGTATACCACAACAAAAAGAACACCGAATCTAAGCAGCACACATTTCACGCACGACTCCAAACGCACATGAAACCTGCAGCGCACAGAGCCGCACAGAATGCACAAGGCCAAACACACAACATATCCACAAAGCTATCGGTCATAGCCCACGGTATCTCACTCAACTTGCAAAACACACAGACCACCCAACACACAAATACGCAACACACAGGCAAGAATACACGCAACACAAGCACAAATAACAGAGCAGCACATCCCACGACACACACAAGCATCACACACAGAAATTGATATCACAACTCATAACAGTACACAGCACCCTGCATTAACAAAGCAACACACACAGGACAACGCAACCACTACATACCACACGTAAGGCCCCAAACGACACACACTCTAGGAGCCCCCACAACGCGCACAAGAAACACCCACAAACACGTACAGAGAGAACACACAGAACCTCCCAACACGCACACAGCACATCACGGAAAACAACACACAGCGCAAACATCACAGGACGTCAAGGCACACACAGTTCACACAACTCACAGTTCAGTGACAACACACAACAAGCACAGCGAGGCGGCACACTAACAAGCACAACCACACACAGACGACACATCTCACATCACACACATAACTCAAATCCAACGCACACACAGCCTCTCAAACACAGCCAAACACAAATCACAATCACACACGCAAAACAGGCACACCACACACGAAACCACATGAAAAGCACACAACCAACAAAAACCCACATAGCGCCACATTTCACACACTACGCACCACACACACAGTCACGCACAGACACCCCGCACTCATATCCAGCCACGGGCTGCACTACGCAAAGCGCACACGCACGAGACCCAAAATGTAGCAATACAAGTCACAAGGCACACACCAGACACATCAAAGCACACGATTTCTCACAACACACATGAACCACATTCCACAGAGCGCCCACAGCACACCCAATTAGGCACATTTAACAAGCACAACCACGCACAGACAACACATCTCACATCACACACGAAGCAAGCAAACACCCACACATACACTCAAACACAACCACACACAAGTCACAACCACACGCTCAAAGCACACACCACACACAACACATGCCGATTGACATGCAAAAAACACACAAACCACAAAGAGAGCACTGAATTTATGAAACCCTCATTTCACACACTACACATACCACACAAAACACACATAAGTCGTACAGCACACAGAGCCTCCCAGAACACACAGTGCAAAGCGCACAACATATCCACAGTGCATATTAGACACAACACAGTTAGTATCCCACACAACACGTAAAACACACAGATGACACAACGCACACACACAAATTATACTCAAAACAGGTAAGAGTACACACAACGCACAGGCAACTGAGAACACAACACATTGCACGTCACGCAACACACGTGCGGTCGCATCCCTCATTAAACATGAAACCGGAAACCGTTCACAGACTATTGCGACATTCCCAACCACGAACACAACATGCTACACAAATGACGCCGAACATGCCACACACAAAGGCACAATCCAAGCACACAACACCCCACACAGAACCACCCTCAACCGCACAGGTCACACAGCACTCCACAGGGAAATACACGCAGAACACACACTACAAACAACAAAGTACCCAAACTGCACACGTCACATACACAACAGTCACAGCACAGAAGGAACGCAACACACAGTAAAACACACACAACCACATTAACACCGCCCCGCACACTAAACCAGCAGATCACCGACATCACAGCAAAAAGTCACACAATAACACAGCATGCGAAATGTAACACGACACAGAATACACACACAATCACTCAACAGACACAACAAAACACACCCTGCCATATACACAAAAGACAAACGAGGCACCTCACACATAACACCAAACCCAACAAACACAAAACACATCACAGAAAAGACGCACAACAAAAACATTGCGCACACGACACACACATTAAAAGAAACACATCAATGCATTACCACAACACCCGAAGTAGTACACAAATCACAGATCAATGCAGCACACAACACACACAAACATCACACACGAATTACACATCACACCTCATAACACACACAAAACCCTGCATTGACAACACAGCACACGGAGTGAAGTGAAGCAACCACTACGTACCACACATTAAGAAGCCACACACTCAGGGGATAACAAAAAACACAACACCCACTAACACAATGATACGGAGAACACACACAAACTCAAGTCACAAACAACACAACATATGAAACAACACACACCACATACATCACAGGACACAAAGGCACCCATTTCTCACAAATCGCATTTAACCATGTACACACCACTCACACAATGAGGCACACTACACAAGCAGAACCGCATACAGAGAACACATCTCAACTCACACTCACAGCAACCAATTACACACAAAACCTCTCAAACACAGCCAAACACGTATCGCACACGCACACGCAAGACACACACAGCGCATACACAAAACACACAGCCAATAGTAAACGCACATAGCACACATTTCACACACTGCACACCCCACGTACCACCGCACACAGGCACCCCACACACACATATACACACGGGCACGCCTGCACAATGCACTCACCCCCCCCCCACCCCACACACACACACAAAACTCAAAATGTATATCGACCCAACAGACAGTCGCAGGGCTCACACCAGACACAACAGAGCCCATATTTCTCATAAAACACAGAGACCACATCTGGCAGAGTACATGCAGCAAACACAACGAGGCACACTGAGCAAGCACAACCACACACGCACAACACATTTCGCATCACACACGTAACAACCACACCACACTCAGCCACTCAAACACAACCACACACGAGTCACAATCACATACGCAAAACACACACAACACTCACAAATCCATACTCGAAACACACGAGACCAACAAAGAAGACAAATAGCACACATGGCCCATACAGCACGCTACACACACAACCACGCACGGACACACCACACATACATTCTCACACAGGAGCATAACGCAGAACACACACATAACACAGATGCATGCAAAAACAAAAGTCAAAAGACACACACCACACACCTCAAGGCACATAACTTCTCAGAACACACGCGAGAAACATTGCTCAGGCTACGTATGGCACACACCATGAGGCATACTAGACAAGCACAACCACGCACAGTCAACACATCTCTCATCACGTGCATAACTCAAACCGCCAAGCACCACACACAACCTCTCTAACACAGCAACACACAAATCACAATCCCACACACCAAGCAGGCACAACACATACAAATCCACACACAACCAACAAAAACACACACAACACACCTATGAGGCACTACACACAACACTCAAAACGACAAGCATGCAATACAGAGCACACGCGGACCCACACGCAGACAGCCCGTGTCAAAACACACAGAAGCACACCCACACCAAATACACACTCAGAGCACGTCAGACACAACGCAAAGCTGGCATCACACAGGATGCTCTAAATACACAGAGCCCCCAACGTCTACCCTGTACGTAACACCCAGAAAGCGAATAGACAGCACTCACACAACCCAGAACGCAGGACATAACGCAACAGACAACAGAAAGACCAGACACGTTACACACGAAACAGGACACAGGAAGCCACACAGCAAACACATTTACAAACACCAACGGATAACTCATCAATAAATGACAAAATATACAACACACAAAGAATCACTCAACGCACACGACACGCAAGTCACCACCACACACATCACACGTTGCACGCCACACAGAGAAAAGTACACAGAACAATGTACTCAACAAGCAGTGAAGAACCCAATACCACACATGGCACATGCACAACACACACAACACGGACAACACACAGCACACAGAAAATAAACGAGACCCACAGATCACAGACAACACGGCACAAAACACACAAGAACACACAGCGCACACAGCACAGCAAACCAGAATACACACAGGTTCACAAAACAAACACCACAAATCGTTCACTACCATACACTCACAACACAAACAGCACCCCACACACACGCGCGCGACAAACCCAGAAGGCCCAACACATATCAAACACACACAGCACTCAGTAAAAAACACGTAACACACCACCCACGCAGAAAGACATTAAAAAAGGAACAACAGAGCCCACACAACACAACGCCCACAAAACTGCACATCACAATAGCACAAACAACACACACTACATACAACACCCACAATACAACACACATGCAAATCACCCACAACACGCAAAGCCAGTTTACCTACAACCTCCCAACACACAAACAGCACATCACACTACGCGGACCCCACACACACCGGGCACATAACTGCACACAATTCACATGAACCACGGTTCTCAGAGTAATCACAACACACACAGTGAGGCACACAGGCCAAGCATGGCCACACACAGTACACACATAACAAATTACGCTCATTACTCCAAACGCCAACCACACGCACAAATCACAGTCACACATGCAAAACGCACACCACACATACCGAACATACAAACCCACATTGAAGACACACGTATACCACAACAAAAAGAACACCGAATCTAAGCAGCACACATTTCACGCACGACTCCAAACGCACATGAAACCTGCAGCGCACAGAGCCGCACAGAATGCACAAGGCCAAACACACAACATATCCACAAAGCTATCGGTCATAGCCCACGGTATCTCACTCAACTTGCAAAACACACAGACCACCCAACACACAAATACGCAACACACAGGCAAGAATACACGCAACACAAGCACAAATAACAGAGCAGCACATCCCACGACACACACAAGCATCACACACAGAAATTGATATCACAACTCATAACAGTACACAGCACCCTGCATTAACAAAGCAACACACACAGGACAACGCAACCACTACATACCACACGTAAGGCCCCAAACGACACACACTCTAGGAGCCCCCACAACGCGCACAAGAAACACCCACAAACACGTACAGAGAGAACACACAGAACCTCCCAACATGCACACAGCACATCACGGAAAACAACACACAGCGCAAACATCACAGGACGTCAAGGCACACACAGTTCACACAACTCACAGTTCAGTGACAACACACAACAAGCACAGCGAGGCGGCACACTAACAAGCACAACCACACACAGACGACACATCTCACATCACACACATAACTCAAATCCAACGCACACACAGCCTCTCAAACACAGCCAAACACAAATCACAATCACACACGCAAAACAGGCACACCACACACGAAACCACATGAAAAGCACACAACCAACAAAAACCCACATAGCGCCACATTTCACACACTACGCACCACACACACAGTCACGCACAGACACCCCGCACTCATATCCAGCCACGGGCTGCACTACGCAAAGCGCACACGCACGAGACCCAAAATGTAGCAATACAAGTCACAAGGCACACACCAGACACATCAAAGCACACGATTTCTCACAACACACATGAACCACATTCCACAGAGCGCCCACAGCACACCCAATTAGGCACATTTAACAAGCACAACCACGCACAGACAACACATCTCACATCACACACGAAGCAAGCAAACACCCACACATACACTCAAACACAACCACACACAAGTCACAACCACACGCTCAAAGCACACACCACACACAACACATGCCGATTGACATGCAAAAAACACACAAACCACAAAGAGAGCACTGAATTTATGAAACCCTCATTTCACACACTACACATACCACACAAAACACACATAAGTCGTACAGCACACAGAGCCTCCCAGAACACACAGTGCAAAGCGCACAACATATCCACAGTGCATATTAGACACAACACAGTTAGTATCCCACACAACACGTAAAACACACAGATGACACAACGCACACACACAAATTATACTCAAAACAGGTAAGAGTACACACAACGCACAGGCAACTGAGAACACAACACATTGCACGTCACGCAACACACGTGCGGTCGCATCCCTCATTAAACATGAAACCGGAAACCGTTCACAGACTATTGCGACATTCCCAACCACGAACACAACATGCTACACAAATGACGCCGAACATGCCACACACAAAGGCACAATCCAAGCACACAACACCCCACACAGAACCACCCTCAACCGCACAGGTCACACAGCACTCCACAGGGAAATACACGCAGAACACACACTACAAACAACAAAGTACCCAAACTGCACACGTCACATACACAACAGTCACAGCACAGAAGGAACGCAACACACAGTAAAACACACACAACCACATTAACACCGCCCCGCACACTAAACCAGCAGATCACCGACATCACAGCAAAAAGTCACACAATAACACAGCATGCGAAATGTAACACGACACAGAATACACACACAATCACTCAACAGACACAACAAAACACACCCTGCCATATACACAAAAGACAAACGAGGCACCTCACACATAACACCAAACCCAACAAACACAAACACATCACAGAAAAGACGCACAACAAAAACATTGCGCACACGACACACACATTAAAAGAAACACATCAATGCATTACCACAACACCCGAAGTAGTACACAAATCACAGATCAATGCAGCACACAACACACACAAACATCACACACGAATTACACATCACACCTCATAACACACACAAAACCCTGCATTGACAACACAGCACACGGAGTGAAGTGAAGCAACCACTACGTACCACACATTAAGAAGCCACACACTCAGGGGATAACAAAAAACACAACACCCACTAACACAATGATACGGAGAACACACACAAACTCAAGTCACAAACAACACAACATATGAAACAACACACACCACATACATCACAGGACACAAAGGCACCCATTTCTCACAAATCGCATTTAACCATGTACACACCACTCACACAATGAGGCACACTACACAAGCAGAACCGCATACAGAGAACACATCTCAACTCACACTCACAGCAACCAATTACACACAAAACCTCTCAAACACAGCCAAACACGTATCGCACACGCACACGCAAGACACACACAGCGCATACACAAAACACACAGCCAATAGTAAACGCACATAGCACACATTTCACACACTGCACACCCCACGTACCACCGCACACAGGCACCCCACACACACATATACACACGGGCACGCCTGCACAATGCACTCACCCCCCCCCACCCCACACACACACACAAAACTCAAAATGTATATCGACCCAACAGACAGTCGCAGGGCTCACACCAGACACAACAGAGCCCATATTTCTCATAAAACACAGAGACCACATCTGGCAGAGTACATGCAGCAAACACAACGAGGCACACTGAGCAAGCACAACCACACACGCACAACACATTTCGCATCACACACGTAACAACCACACCACACTCAGCCACTCAAACACAACCACACACGAGTCACAATCACATACGCAAAACACACACAACACTCACAAATCCATACTCGAAACACACGAGACCAACAAAGAAGACAAATAGCACACATGGCCCATACAGCACGCTACACACACAACCACGCACGGACACACCACACATACATTCTCACACAGGAGCATAACGCAGAACACACACATAACACAGATGCATGCAAAAACAAAAGTCAAAAGACACACACCACACACCTCAAGGCACATAACTTCTCAGAACACACGCGAGAAACATTGCTCAGGCTACGTATGGCACACACCATGAGGCATACTAGACAAGCACAACCACGCACAGTCAACACATCTCTCATCACGTGCATAACTCAAACCGCCAAGCACCACACACAACCTCTCTAACACAGCAACACACAAATCACAATCCCACACACCAAGCAGGCACAACACATACAAATCCACACACAACCAACAAAAACACACACAACACACCTATGAGGCACTACACACAACACTCAAAACGACAAGCATGCAATACAGAGCACACGCGGACCCACACGCAGACAGCCCGTGTCAAAACACACAGAAGCACACCCACACCAAATACACACTCAGAGCACGTCAGACACAACGCAAAGCTGGCATCACACAGGATGCTCTAAATACACAGAGCCCCCAACGTCTACCCTGTACGTAACACCCAGAAAGCGAATAGACAGCACTCACACAACCCAGAACGCAGGACATAACGCAACAGACAACAGAAAGACCAGACACGTTACACACGAAACAGGACACAGGAAGCCACACAGCAAACACATTTACAAACACCAACGGATAACTCATCAATAAATGACAAAATATACAACACACAAAGAATCACTCAACGCACACGACACGCAAGTCACCACCACACACATCACACGTTGCACGCCACACAGAGAAAAGTACACAGAACAATGTACTCAACAAGCAGTGAAGAACCCAATACCACACATGGCACATGCACAACACACACAACACGGACAACACACAGCACACAGAAAATAAACGAGACCCACAGATCACAGACAACACGGCACAAAACACACAAGAACACACAGCGCACACAGCACAGCAAACCAGAATACACACAGGTTCACAAAACAAACACCACAAATCGTTCACTACCATACACTCACAACACAAACAGCACCCCACACACACGCGCGCGACAAACCCAGAAGGCCCAACACATATCAAACACACACAGCACTCAGTAAAAAACACGTAACACACCACCCACGCAGAAAGACATTAAAAAAGGAACAACAGAGCCCACACAACACAACGCCCACAAAACTGCACATCACAATAGCACAAACAACACACACTACATACAACACCCACAATACAACACACATGCAAATCACCCACAACACGCAAAGCCAGTTTACCTACAACCTCCCAACACACAAACAGCACATCACACTACGCGGACCCCACACACACCGGGCACATAACTGCACACAATTCACATGAACCACGGTTCTCAGAGTAATCACAACACACACAGTGAGGCACACAGGCCAAGCATGGCCACACACAGTACACACATAACAAATTACGCTCATTACTCCAAACGCCAACCACACGCACAAATCACAGTCACACATGCAAAACGCACACCACACATACCGAACATACAAACCCACATTGAAGACACACGTATACCACAACAAAAAGAACACCGAATCTAAGCAGCACACATTTCACGCACGACTCCAAACGCACATGAAACCTGCAGCGCACAGAGCCGCACAGAATGCACAAGGCCAAACACACAACATATCCACAAAGCTATCGGTCATAGCCCACGGTATCTCACTCAACTTGCAAAACACACAGACCACCCAACACACAAATACGCAACACACAGGCAAGAATACACGCAACACAAGCACAAATAACAGAGCAGCACATCCCACGACACACACAAGCATCACACACAGAAATTGATATCACAACTCATAACAGTACACAGCACCCTGCATTAACAAAGCAACACACACAGGACAACGCAACCACTACATACCACACGTAAGGCCCCAAACGACACACACTCTAGGAGCCCCCACAACGCGCACAAGAAACACCCACAAACACGTACAGAGAGAACACACAGAACCTCCCAACACGCACACAGCACATCACGGAAAACAACACACAGCGCAAACATCACAGGACGTCAAGGCACACACAGTTCACACAACTCACAGTTCAGTGACAACACACAACAAGCACAGCGAGGCGGCACACTAACAAGCACAACCACACACAGACGACACATCTCACATCACACACATAACTCAAATCCAACGCACACACAGCCTCTCAAACACAGCCAAACACAAATCACAATCACACACGCAAAACAGGCACACCACACACGAAACCACATGAAAAGCACACAACCAACAAAAACCCACATAGCGCCACATTTCACACACTACGCACCACACACACAGTCACGCACAGACACCCCGCACTCATATCCAGCCACGGGCTGCACTACGCAAAGCGCACACGCACGAGACCCAAAATGTAGCAATACAAGTCACAAGGCACACACCAGACACATCAAAGCACACGATTTCTCACAACACACATGAACCACATTCCACAGAGCGCCCACAGCACACCCAATTAGGCACATTTAACAAGCACAACCACGCACAGACAACACATCTCACATCACACACGAAGCAAGCAAACACCCACACATACACTCAAACACAACCACACACAAGTCACAACCACACGCTCAAAGCACACACCACACACAACACATGCCGATTGACATGCAAAAAACACACAAACCACAAAGAGAGCACTGAATTTATGAAACCCTCATTTCACACACTACACATACCACACAAAACACACATAAGTCGTACAGCACACAGAGCCTCCCAGAACACACAGTGCAAAGCGCACAACATATCCACAGTGCATATTAGACACAACACAGTTAGTATCCCACACAACACGTAAAACACACAGATGACACAACGCACACACACAAATTATACTCAAAACAGGTAAGAGTACACACAACGCACAGGCAACTGAGAACACAACACATTGCACGTCACGCAACACACGTGCGGTCGCATCCCTCATTAAACATGAAACCGGAAACCGTTCACAGACTATTGCGACATTCCCAACCACGAACACAACATGCTACACAAATGACGCCGAACATGCCACACACAAAGGCACAATCCAAGCACACAACACCCCACACAGAACCACCCTCAACCGCACAGGTCACACAGCACTCCACAGGGAAATACACGCAGAACACACACTACAAACAACAAAGTACCCAAACTGCACACGTCACATACACAACAGTCACAGCACAGAAGGAACGCAACACACAGTAAAACACACACAACCACGTTAACACCGCCCCGCACACTAAACCAGCAGATCACCGACATCACAGCAAAAAGTCACACAATAACACAGCATGCGAAATGTAACACGACACAGAATACACACACAATCACTCAACAGACACAACAAAACACACCCTGCCATATACACAAAAGACAAACGAGGCACCTCACACATAACACCAAACCCAACAAACACAAAACACATCACAGAAAAGACGCACAACAAAAACATTGCGCACACGACACACACATTAAAAGAAACACATCAATGCATTACCACAACACCCGAAGTAGTACACAAATCACAGATCAATGCAGCACACAACACACACAAACATCACACACGAATTACACATCACACCTCATAACACACACAAAACCCTGCATTGACAACACAGCACACGGAGTGAAGTGAAGCAACCACTACGTACCACACATTAAGAAGCCACACACTCAGGGGATAACAAAAAACACAACACCCACTAACACAATGATACGGAGAACACACACAAACTCAAGTCACAAACAACACAACGTATGAAACAACACACACCACATACATCACAGGACACAAAGGCACCCATTTCTCACAAATCGCATTTAACCATGTACACACCACTCACACAATGAGGCACACTACACAAGCAGAACCGCATACAGAGAACACATCTCAACTCACACTCACAGCAACCAATTACACACAAAACCTCTCAAACACAGCCAAACACGTATCGCACACGCACACGCAAGACACACACAGCGCATACACAAAACACACAGCCAATAGTAAACGCACATAGCACACATTTCACACACTGCACACCCCACGTACCACCGCACACAGGCACCCCACACACACATATACACACGGGCACGCCTGCACAATGCACTCACCCCCCCCCACCCCCCCCACACACACAAAACTCAAAATGTATATCGACCCAACAGACAGTCGCAGGGCTCACACCAGACACAACAGAGCCCATATTTCTCATAAAACACAGAGACCACATCTGGCAGAGTACATGCAGCAAACACAACGAGGCACACTGAGCAAGCACAACCACACACGCACAACACATTTCGCATCACACACGTAACAACCACACCACACTCAGCCACTCAAACACAACCACACACGAGTCACAATCACATACGCAAAACACACACAACACTCACAAATCCATACTCGAAACACACGAGACCAACAAAGAAGACAAATAGCACACATGGCCCATACAGCACGCTACACACACAACCACGCACGGACACACCACACATACATTCTCACACAGGAGCATAACGCAGAACACACACATAACACAGATGCATGCAAAAACAAAAGTCAAAAGACACACACCACACACCTCAAGGCACATAACTTCTCAGAACACACGCGAGAAACATTGCTCAGGCTACGTATGGCACACACCATGAGGCATACTAGACAAGCACAACCACGCACAGTCAACACATCTCTCATCACGTGCATAACTCAAACCGCCAAGCACCACACACAACCTCTCTAACACAGCAACACACAAATCACAATCCCACACACCAAGCAGGCACAACACATACAAATCCACACACAACCAACAAAAACACACACAACACACCTATGAGGCACTACACACAACACTCAAAACGACAAGCATGCAATACAGAGCACACGCGGACCCACACGCAGACAGCCCGTGTCAAAACACACAGAAGCACACCCACACCAAATACACACTCAGAGCACGTCAGACACAACGCAAAGCTGGCATCACACAGGATGCTCTAAATACACAGAGCCCCCAACGTCTACCCTGTACGTAACACCCAGAAAGCGAATAGACAGCACTCACACAACCCAGAACGCAGGACATAACGCAACAGACAACAGAAAGACCAGACACGTTACACACGAAACAGGACACAGGAAGCCACACAGCAAACACATTTACAAACACCAACGGATAACTCATCAATAAATGACAAAATATACAACACACAAAGAATCACTCAACGCACACGACACGCAAGTCACCACCACACACATCACACGTTGCACGCCACACAGAGAAAAGTACACAGAACAATGTACTCAACAAGCAGTGAAGAACCCAATACCACACATGGCACATGCACAACACACACAACACGGACAACACACAGCACACAGAAAATAAACGAGACCCACAGATCACAGACAACACGGCACAAAACACACAAGAACACACAGCGCACACAGCACAGCAAACCAGAATACACACAGGTTCACAAAACAAACACCACAAATCGTTCACTACCATACACTCACAACACAAACAGCACCCCACACACACGCGCGCGACAAACCCAGAAGGCCCAACACATATCAAACACACACAGCACTCAGTAAAAAACACGTAACACACCACCCACGCAGAAAGACATTAAAAAAGGAACAACAGAGCCCACACAACACAACGCCCACAAAACTGCACATCACAATAGCACAAACAACACACACTACATACAACACCCACAATACAACACACATGCAAATCACCCACAACACGCAAAGCCAGTTTACCTACAACCTCCCAACACACAAACAGCACATCACACTACGCGGACCCCACACACACCGGGCACATAACTGCACACAATTCACATGAACCACGGTTCTCAGAGTAATCACAACACACACAGTGAGGCACACAGGCCAAGCATGGCCACACACAGTACACACATAACAAATTACGCTCATTACTCCAAACGCCAACCACACGCACAAATCACAGTCACACATGCAAAACGCACACCACACATACCGAACATACAAACCCACATTGAAGACACACGTATACCACAACAAAAAGAACACCGAATCTAAGCAGCACACATTTCACGCACGACTCCAAACGCACATGAAACCTGCAGCGCACAGAGCCGCACAGAATGCACAAGGCCAAACACACAACATATCCACAAAGCTATCGGTCATAGCCCACGGTATCTCACTCAACTTGCAAAACACACAGACCACCCAACACACAAATACGCAACACACAGGCAAGAATACACGCAACACAAGCACAAATAACAGAGCAGCACATCCCACGACACACACAAGCATCACACACAGAAATTGATATCACAACTCATAACAGTACACAGCACCCTGCATTAACAAAGCAACACACACAGGACAACGCAACCACTACATACCACACGTAAGGCCCCAAACGACACACACTCTAGGAGCCCCCACAACGCGCACAAGAAACACCCACAAACACGTACAGAGAGAACACACAGAACCTCCCAACACGCACACAGCACATCACGGAAAACAACACACAGCGCAAACATCACAGGACGTCAAGGCACACACAGTTCACACAACTCACAGTTCAGTGACAACACACAACAAGCACAGCGAGGCGGCACACTAACAAGCACAACCACACACAGACGACACATCTCACATCACACACATAACTCAAATCCAACGCACACACAGCCTCTCAAACACAGCCAAACACAAATCACAATCACACACGCAAAACAGGCACACCACACACGAAACCACATGAAAAGCACACAACCAACAAAAACCCACATAGCGCCACATTTCACACACTACGCACCACACACACAGTCACGCACAGACACCCCGCACTCATATCCAGCCACGGGCTGCACTACGCAAAGCGCACACGCACGAGACCCAAAATGTAGCAATACAAGTCACAAGGCACACACCAGACACATCAAAGCACACGATTTCTCACAACACACATGAACCACATTCCACAGAGCGCCCACAGCACACCCAATTAGGCACATTTAACAAGCACAACCACGCACAGACAACACATCTCACATCACACACGAAGCAAGCAAACACCCACACATACACTCAAACACAACCACACACAAGTCACAACCACACGCTCAAAGCACACACCACACACAACACATGCCGATTGACATGCAAAAAACACACAAACCACAAAGAGAGCACTGAATTTATGAAACCCTCATTTCACACACTACACATACCACACAAAACACACATAAGTCGTACAGCACACAGAGCCTCCCAGAACACACAGTGCAAAGCGCACAACATATCCACAGTGCATATTAGACACAACACAGTTAGTATCCCACACAACACGTAAAACACACAGATGACACAACGCACACACACAAATTATACTCAAAACAGGTAAGAGTACACACAACGCACAGGCAACTGAGAACACAACACATTGCACGTCACGCAACACACGTGCGGTCGCATCCCTCATTAAACATGAAACCGGAAACCGTTCACAGACTATTGCGACATTCCCAACCACGAACACAACATGCTACACAAATGACGCCGAACATGCCACACACAAAGGCACAATCCAAGCACACAACACCCCACACAGAACCACCCTCAACCGCACAGGTCACACAGCACTCCACAGGGAAATACACGCAGAACACACACTACAAACAACAAAGTACCCAAACTGCACACGTCACATACACAACAGTCACAGCACAGAAGGAACGCAACACACAGTAAAACACACACAACCACGTTAACACCGCCCCGCACACTAAACCAGCAGATCACCGACATCACAGCAAAAAGTCACACAATAACACAGCATGCGAAATGTAACACGACACAGAATACACACACAATCACTCAACAGACACAACAAAACACACCCTGCCATATACACAAAAGACAAACGAGGCACCTCACACATAACACCAAACCCAACAAACACAAAACACATCACAGAAAAGACGCACAACAAAAACATTGCGCACACGACACACACATTAAAAGAAACACATCAATGCATTACCACAACACCCGAAGTAGTACACAAATCACAGATCAATGCAGCACACAACACACACAAACATCACACACGAATTACACATCACACCTCATAACACACACAAAACCCTGCATTGACAACACAGCACACGGAGTGAAGTGAAGCAACCACTACGTACCACACATTAAGAAGCCACACACTCAGGGGATAACAAAAAACACAACACCCACTAACACAATGATACGGAGAACACACACAAACTCAAGTCACAAACAACACAACGTATGAAAC
Source organism: Manis pentadactyla (assembly GCF_030020395.1). NCBI lineage: Eukaryota > Metazoa > Chordata > Mammalia > Pholidota > Manidae > Manis > Manis pentadactyla. Next base: position 19,762 of record NW_026644722.1, read on the forward strand.
AACACACACCACATACATCACAGGACACAAAGGCACCCATTTCTCACAAATCGCATTTAACCATGTACACACCACTCACACAATGAGGCACACTACACAAGCAGAACCGCATACAGAGAACACATCTCAACTCACACTCACAGCAACCAATTACACACAAAACCTCTCAAACACAGCCAAACACGTATCGCACACGCACACGCAAGACACACACAGCGCATACACAAAACACACAGCCAATAGTAAACGCACATAGCACACATTTCACACACTGCACACCCCACGTACCACCGCACACAGGCACCCCACACACACATATACACACGGGCACGCCTGCACAATGCACTCACCCCCCCCCACCCCCCCCACACACACAAAACTCAAAATGTATATCGACCCAACAGACAGTCGCAGGGCTCACACCAGACACAACAGAGCCCATATTTCTCATAAAACACAGAGACCACATCTGGCAGAGTACATGCAGCAAACACAACGAGGCACACTGAGCAAGCACAACCACACACGCACAACACATTTCGCATCACACACGTAACAACCACACCACACTCAGCCACTCAAACACAACCACACACGAGTCACAATCACATACGCAAAACACACACAACACTCACAAATCCATACTCGAAACACACGAGACCAACAAAGAAGACAAATAGCACACATGGCCCATACAGCACGCTACACACACAACCACGCACGGACACACCACACATACATTCTCACACAGGAGCATAACGCAGAACACACACATAACACAGATGCATGCAAAAACAAAAGTCAAAAGACACACACCACACACCTCAAGGCACATAACTTCTCAGAACACACGCGAGAAACATTGCTCAGGCTACGTATGGCACACACCATGAGGCATACTAGACAAGCACAACCACGCACAGTCAACACATCTCTCATCACGTGCATAACTCAAACCGCCAAGCACCACACACAACCTCTCTAACACAGCAACACACAAATCACAATCCCACACACCAAGCAGGCACAACACATACAAATCCACACACAACCAACAAAAACACACACAACACACCTATGAGGCACTACACACAACACTCAAAACGACAAGCATGCAATACAGAGCACACGCGGACCCACACGCAGACAGCCCGTGTCAAAACACACAGAAGCACACCCACACCAAATACACACTCAGAGCACGTCAGACACAACGCAAAGCTGGCATCACACAGGATGCTCTAAATACACAGAGCCCCCAACGTCTACCCTGTACGTAACACCCAGAAAGCGAATAGACAGCACTCACACAACCCAGAACGCAGGACATAACGCAACAGACAACAGAAAGACCAGACACGTTACACACGAAACAGGACACAGGAAGCCACACAGCAAACACATTTACAAACACCAACGGATAACTCATCAATAAATGACAAAATATACAACACACAAAGAATCACTCAACGCACACGACACGCAAGTCACCACCACACACATCACACGTTGCACGCCACACAGAGAAAAGTACACAGAACAATGTACTCAACAAGCAGTGAAGAACCCAATACCACACATGGCACATGCACAACACACACAACACGGACAACACACAGCACACAGAAAATAAACGAGACGCACAGATCACAGACAACACGGCACAAAACACACAAGAACACACAGCGCACACAGCATAGCAAACCAGAATACACACAGGTTCACAAAACAAACACCACAAATCGTTCACTACCATACACTCACAACACAAACAGCACCCCACACACACGCACGCGACAAACCCAGAAGGCCCAACACATATCAAACACACACAGCACTCAGTAAAAAACACGTAACACACCACCCACGCAGAAAGACATTAAAAAAGGAACAACAGAGCCCACACAACACAACGCCCACAAAACTGCACATCACAATAGCACAAACAACACACACTACATACAACACCCACAATACAACACACATGCAAATCACCCACAACACGCAAAGCCAGTTTACCTACAACCTCCCAACACACAAACAGCACATCACACTACGCGGACCCCACACACACCGGGCACATAACTGCACACAATTCACATGAACCACGGTTCTCAGAGTAATCACAACACACACAGTGAGGCACACAGGCCAAGCATGGCCACACACAGTACACACATAACAAATTACGCTCATTACTCCAAACGCCAACCACACGCACAAATCACAGTCACACATGCAAAACGCACACCACACATACCGAACATACAAACCCACATTGAAGACACACGTATACCACAACAAAAAGAACACCGAATCTAAGCAGCACACATTTCACGCACGACTCCAAACGCACATGAAACCTGCAGCGCACAGAGCCGCACAGAATGCACAAGGCCAAACACACAACATATCCACAAAGCTATCGGTCATAGCCCACGGTATCTCACTCAACTTGCAAAACACACAGACCACCCAACACACAAATACGCAACACACAGGCAAGAATACACGCAACACAAGCACAAATAACAGAGCAGCACATCCCACGACACACACAAGCATCACACACAGAAATTGATATCACAACTCATAACAGTACACAGCACCCTGCATTAACAAAGCAACACACACAGGACAACGCAACCACTACATACCACACGTAAGGCCCCAAACGACACACACTCTAGGAGCCCCCACAACGCGCACAAGAAACACCCACAAACACGTACAGAGAGAACACACAGAACCTCCCAACACGCACACAGCACATCACGGAAAACAACACACAGCGCAAACATCACAGGACGTCAAGGCACACACAGTTCACACAACTCACAGTTCAGTGACAACACACAACAAGCACAGCGAGGCGGCACACTAACAAGCACAACCACACACAGACGACACATCTCACATCACACACATAACTCAAATCCAACGCACACACAGCCTCTCAAACACAGCCAAACACAAATCACAATCACACACGCAAAACAGGCACACCACACACGAAACCACATGAAAAGCACACAACCAACAAAAACCCACATAGCGCCACATTTCACACACTACGCACCACACACACAGTCACGCACAGACACCCCGCACTCATATCCAGCCACGGGCTGCACTACGCAAAGCGCACACGCACGAGACCCAAAATGTAGCAATACAAGTCACAAGGCACACACCAGACACATCAAAGCACACGATTTCTCACAACACACATGAACCACATTCCACAGAGCGCCCACAGCACACCCAATTAGGCACATTTAACAAGCACAACCACGCACAGACAACACATCTCACATCACACACGAAGCAAGCAAACACCCACACATACACTCAAACACAACCACACACAAGTCACAACCACACGCTCAAAGCACACACCACACACAACACATGCCGATTGACATGCAAAAAACACACAAACCACAAAGAGAGCACTGAATTTATGAAACCCTCATTTCACACACTACACATACCACACAAAACACACATAAGTCGTACAGCACACAGAGCCTCCCAGAACACACAGTGCAAAGCGCACAACATATCCACAGTGCATATTAGACACAACACAGTTAGTATCCCACACAACACGTAAAACACACAGATGACACAACGCACACACACAAATTATACTCAAAACAGGTAAGAGTACACACAACGCACAGGCAACTGAGAACACAACACATTGCACGTCACGCAACACACGTGCGGTCGCATCCCTCATTAAACATGAAACCGGAAACCGTTCACAGACTATTGCGACATTCCCAACCACGAACACAACATGCTACACAAATGACGCCGAACATGCCACACACAAAGGCACAATCCAAGCACACAACACCCCACACAGAACCACCCTCAACCGCACAGGTCACACAGCACTCCACAGGGAAATACACGCAGAACACACACTACAAACAACAAAGTACCCAAACTGCACACGTCACATACACAACAGTCACAGCACAGAAGGAACGCAACACACAGTAAAACACACACAACCACGTTAACACCGCCCCGCACACTAAACCAGCAGATCACCGACATCACAGCAAAAAGTCACACAATAACACAGCATGCGAAATGTAACACGACACAGAATACACACACAATCACTCAACAGACACAACAAAACACACCCTGCCATATACACAAAAGACAAACGAGGCACCTCACACATAACACCAAACCCAACAAACACAAAACACATCACAGAAAAGACGCACAACAAAAACATTGCGCACACGACACACACATTAAAAGAAACACATCAATGCATTACCACAACACCCGAAGTAGTACACAAATCACAGATCAATGCAGCACACAACACACACAAACATCACACACGAATTACACATCACACCTCATAACACACACAAAACCCTGCATTGACAACACAGCACACGGAGTGAAGTGAAGCAACCACTACGTACCACACATTAAGAAGCCACACACTCAGGGGATAACAAAAAACACAACACCCACTAACACAATGATACGGAGAACACACACAAACTCAAGTCACAAACAACACAACGTATGAAACAACACACACCACATACATCACAGGACACAAAGGCACCCATTTCTCACAAATCGCATTTAACCATGTACACACCACTCACACAATGAGGCACACTACACAAGCAGAACCGCATACAGAGAACACATCTCAACTCACACTCACAGCAACCAATTACACACAAAACCTCTCAAACACAGCCAAACACGTATCGCACACGCACACGCAAGACACACACAGCGCATACACAAAACACACAGCCAATAGTAAACGCACATAGCACACATTTCACACACTGCACACCCCACGTACCACCGCACACAGGCACCCCACACACACATATACACACGGGCACGCCTGCACAATGCACTCACCCCCCCCACCCCACACACACACACAAAACTCAAAATGTATATCGACCCAACAGACAGTCGCAGGGCTCACACCAGACACAACAGAGCCCATATTTCTCATAAAACACAGAGACCACATCTGGCAGAGTACATGCAGCAAACACAACGAGGCACACTGAGCAAGCACAACCACACACGCACAACACATTTCGCATCACACACGTAACAACCACACCACACTCAGCCACTCAAACACAACCACACACGAGTCACAATCACATACGCAAAACACACACAACACTCACAAATCCATACTCGAAACACACGAGACCAACAAAGAAGACAAATAGCACACATGGCCCATACAGCACGCTACACACACAACCACGCACGGACACACCACACATACATTCTCACACAGGAGCATAACGCAGAACACACACATAACACAGATGCATGCAAAAACAAAAGTCAAAAGACACACACCACACACCTCAAGGCACATAACTTCTCAGAACACACGCGAGAAACATTGCTCAGGCTACGTATGGCACACACCATGAGGCATACTAGACAAGCACAACCACGCACAGTCAACACATCTCTCATCACGTGCATAACTCAAACCGCCAAGCACCACACACAACCTCTCTAACACAGCAACACACAAATCACAATCCCACACACCAAGCAGGCACAACACATACAAATCCACACACAACCAACAAAAACACACACAACACACCTATGAGGCACTACACACAACACTCAAAACGACAAGCATGCAATACAGAGCACACGCGGACCCACACGCAGACAGCCCGTGTCAAAACACACAGAAGCACACCCACACCAAATACACACTCAGAGCACGTCAGACACAACGCAAAGCTGGCATCACACAGGATGCTCTAAATACACAGAGCCCCCAACGTCTACCCTGTACGTAACACCCAGAAAGCGAATAGACAGCACTCACACAACCCAGAACGCAGGACATAACGCAACAGACAACAGAAAGACCAGACACGTTACACACGAAACAGGACACAGGAAGCCACACAGCAAACACATTTACAAACACCAACGGATAACTCATCAATAAATGACAAAATATACAACACACAAAGAATCACTCAACGCACACGACACGCAAGTCACCACCACACACATCACACGTTGCACGCCACACAGAGAAAAGTACACAGAACAATGTACTCAACAAGCAGTGAAGAACCCAATACCACACATGGCACATGCACAACACACACAACACGGACAACACACAGCACACAGAAAATAAACGAGACCCACAGATCACAGACAACACGGCACAAAACACACAAGAACACACAGCGCACACAGCACAGCAAACCAGAATACACACAGGTTCACAAAACAAACACCACAAATCGTTCACTACCATACACTCACAACACAAACAGCACCCCACACACACGCGCGCGACAAACCCAGAAGGCCCAACACATATCAAACACACACAGCACTCAGTAAAAAACACGTAACACACCACCCACGCAGAAAGACATTAAAAAAGGAACAACAGAGCCCACACAACACAACGCCCACAAAACTGCACATCACAATAGCACAAACAACACACACTACATACAACACCCACAATACAACACACATGCAAATCACCCACAACACGCAAAGCCAGTTTACCTACAACCTCCCAACACACAAACAGCACATCACACTACGCGGACCCCACACACACCGGGCACATAACTGCACACAATTCACATGAACCACGGTTCTCAGAGTAATCACAACACACACAGTGAGGCACACAGGCCAAGCATGGCCACACACAGTACACACATAACAAATTACGCTCATTACTCCAAACGCCAACCACACGCACAAATCACAGTCACACATGCAAAACGCACACCACACATACCGAACATACAAACCCACATTGAAGACACACGTATACCACAACAAAAAGAACACCGAATCTAAGCAGCACACATTTCACGCACGACTCCAAACGCACATGAAACCTGCAGCGCACAGAGCCGCACAGAATGCACAAGGCCAAACACACAACATATCCACAAAGCTATCGGTCATAGCCCACGGTATCTCACTCAACTTGCAAAACACACAGACCACCCAACACACAAATACGCAACACACAGGCAAGAATACACGCAACACAAGCACAAATAACAGAGCAGCACATCCCACGACACACACAAGCATCACACACAGAAATTGATATCACAACTCATAACAGTACACAGCACCCTGCATTAACAAAGCAACACACACAGGACAACGCAACCACTACATACCACACGTAAGGCCCCAAACGACACACACTCTAGGAGCCCCCACAACGCGCACAAGAAACACCCACAAACACGTACAGAGAGAACACACAGAACCTCCCAACACGCACACAGCACATCACGGAAAACAACACACAGCGCAAACATCACAGGACGTCAAGGCACACACAGTTCACACAACTCACAGTTCAGTGACAACACACAACAAGCACAGCGAGGCGGCACACTAACAAGCACAACCACACACAGACGACACATCTCACATCACACACATAACTCAAATCCAACGCACACACAGCCTCTCAAACACAGCCAAACACAAATCACAATCACACACGCAAAACAGGCACACCACACACGAAACCACATGAAAAGCACACAACCAACAAAAACCCACATAGCGCCACATTTCACACACTACGCACCACACACACAGTCACGCACAGACACCCCGCACTCATATCCAGCCACGGGCTGCACTACGCAAAGCGCACACGCACGAGACCCAAAATGTAGCAATACAAGTCACAAGGCACACACCAGACACATCAAAGCACACGATTTCTCACAACACACATGAACCACATTCCACAGAGCGCCCACAGCACACCCAATTAGGCACATTTAACAAGCACAACCACGCACAGACAACACATCTCACATCACACACGAAGCAAGCAAACACCCACACATACACTCAAACACAACCACACACAAGTCACAACCACACGCTCAAAGCACACACCACACACAACACATGCCGATTGACATGCAAAAAACACACAAACCACAAAGAGAGCACTGAATTTATGAAACCCTCATTTCACACACTACACATACCACACAAAACACACATAAGTCGTACAGCACACAGAGCCTCCCAGAACACACAGTGCAAAGCGCACAACATATCCACAGTGCATATTAGACACAACACAGTTAGTATCCCACACAACACGTAAAACACACAGATGACACAACGCACACACACAAATTATACTCAAAACAGGTAAGAGTACACACAACGCACAGGCAACTGAGAACACAACACATTGCACGTCACGCAACACACGTGCGGTCGCATCCCTCATTAAACATGAAACCGGAAACCGTTCACAGACTATTGCGACATTCCCAACCACGAACACAACATGCTACACAAATGACGCCGAACATGCCACACACAAAGGCACAATCCAAGCACACAACACCCCACACAGAACCACCCTCAACCGCACAGGTCACACAGCACTCCACAGGGAAATACACGCAGAACACACACTACAAACAACAAAGTACCCAAACTGCACACGTCACATACACAACAGTCACAGCACAGAAGGAACGCAACACACAGTAAAACACACACAACCACATTAACACCGCCCCGCACACTAAACCAGCAGATCACCGACATCACAGCAAAAAGTCACACAATAACACAGCATGCGAAATGTAACACGACACAGAATACACACACAATCACTCAACAGACACAACAAAACACACCCTGCCATATACACAAAAGACAAACGAGGCACCTCACACATAACACCAAACCCAACAAACACAAAACACATCACAGAAAAGACGCACAACAAAAACATTGCGCACACGACACACACATTAAAAGAAACACATCAATGCATTACCACAACACCCGAAGTAGTACACAAATCACAGATCAATGCAGCACACAACACACACAAACATCACACACGAATTACACATCACACCTCATAACACACACAAAACCCTGCATTGACAACACAGCACACGGAGTGAAGTGAAGCAACCACTACGTACCACACATTAAGAAGCCACACACTCAGGGGATAACAAAAAACACAACACCCACTAACACAATGATACGGAGAACACACACAAACTCAAGTCACAAACAACACAACGTATGAAACAACACACACCACATACATCACAGGACACAAAGGCACCCATTTCTCACAAATCGCATTTAACCATGTACACACCACTCACACAATGAGGCACACTACACAAGCAGAACCGCATACAGAGAACACATCTCAACTCACACTCACAGCAACCAATTACACACAAAACCTCTCAAACACAGCCAAACACGTATCGCACACGCACACGCAAGACACACACAGCGCATACACAAAACACACAGCCAATAGTAAACGCACATAGCACACATTTCACACACTGCACACCCCACGTACCACCGCACACAGGCACCCCACACACACATATACACACGGGCACGCCTGCACAATGCACTCACCCCCCCCCCACCCCACACACACACACAAAACTCAAAATGTATATCGACCCAACAGACAGTCGCAGGGCTCACACCAGACACAACAGAGCCCATATTTCTCATAAAACACAGAGACCACATCTGGCAGAGTACATGCAGCAAACACAACGAGGCACACTGAGCAAGCACAACCACACACGCACAACACATTTCGCATCACACACGTAACAACCACACCACACTCAGCCACTCAAACACAACCACACACGAGTCACAATCACATACGCAAAACACACACAACACTCACAAATCCATACTCGAAACACACGAGACCAACAAAGAAGACAAATAGCACACATGGCCCATACAGCACGCTACACACACAACCACGCACGGACACACCACACATACATTCTCACACAGGAGCATAACGCAGAACACACACATAACACAGATGCATGCAAAAACAAAAGTCAAAAGACACACACCACACACCTCAAGGCACATAACTTCTCAGAACACACGCGAGAAACATTGCTCAGGCTATGTATGGCACACACCATGAGGCATACTAGACAAGCACAACCACGCACAGTCAACACATCTCTCATCACGTGCATAACTCAAACCGCCAAGCACCACACACAACCTCTCTAACACAGCAACACACAAATCACAATCCCACACACCAAGCAGGCACAACACATACAAATCCACACACAACCAACAAAAACACACACAACACACCTATGAGGCACTACACACAACACTCAAAACGACAAGCATGCAATACAGAGCACACGCGGACCCACACGCAGACAGCCCGTGTCAAAACACACAGAAGCACACCCACACCAAATACACACTCAGAGCACGTCAGACACAACGCAAAGCTGGCATCACACAGGATGCTCTAAATACACAGAGCCCCCAACGTCTACCCTGTACGTAACACCCAGAAAGCGAATAGACAGCACTCACACAACCCAGAACGCAGGACATAACGCAACAGACAACAGAAAGACCAGACACGTTACACACGAAACAGGACACAGGAAGCCACACAGCAAACACATTTACAAACACCAACGGATAACTCATCAATAAATGACAAAATATACAACACACAAAGAATCACTCAACGCACACGACACGCAAGTCACCACCACACACATCACACGTTGCACGCCACACAGAGAAAAGTACACAGAACAATGTACTCAACAAGCAGTGAAGAACCCAATACCACACATGGCACATGCACAACACACACAACACGGACAACACACAGCACACAGAAAATAAACGAGACGCACAGATCACAGACAACACGGCACAAAACACATAAGAACACACAGCGCACACAGCACAGCAAACCAGAATACACACAGGTTCACAAAACAAACACCACAAATCGTTCACTACCATACACTCACAACACAAACAGCACCCCACACACACGCGCGCGACAAACCCAGAAGGCCCAACACATATCAAACACACACAGCACTCAGTAAAAAACACGTAACACACCACCCACGCAGAAAGACATTAAAAAAGGAACAACAGAGCCCACACAACACAACGCCCACAAAACTGCACATCACAATAGCACAAACAACACACACTACATACAACACCCACAATACAACACACATGCAAATCACCCACAACACGCAAAGCCAGTTTACCTACAACCTCCCAACACACAAACAGCACATCACACTACGCGGACCCCACACACACCGGGCACATAACTGCACACAATTCACATGAACCACGGTTCTCAGAGTAATCACAACACACACAGTGAGGCACACAGGCCAAGCATGGCCACACACAGTACACACATAACAAATTACGCTCATTACTCCAAACGCCAACCACACGCACAAATCACAGTCACACATGCAAAACGCACACCACACATACCGAACATACAAACCCACATTGAAGACACACGTATACCACAACAAAAAGAACACCGAATCTAAGCAGCACACATTTCACGCACGACTCCAAACGCACATGAAACCTGCAGCGCACAGAGCCGCACAGAATGCACAAGGCCAAACACACAACATATCCACAAAGCTATCGGTCATAGCCCACGGTATCTCACTCAACTTGCAAAACACACAGACCACCCAACACACAAATACGCAACACACAGGCAAGAATACACGCAACACAAGCACAAATAACAGAGCAGCACATCCCACGACACACACAAGCATCACACACAGAAATTGATATCACAACTCATAACAGTACACAGCACCCTGCATTAACAAAGCAACACACACAGGACAACGCAACCACTACATACCACACGTAAGGCCCCAAACGACACACACTCTAGGAGCCCCCACAACGCGCACAAGAAACACCCACAAACACGTACAGAGAGAACACACAGAACCTCCCAACACGCACACAGCACATCACGGAAAACAACACACAGCGCAAACATCACAGGACGTCAAGGCACACACAGTTCACACAACTCACAGTTCAGTGACAACACACAACAAGCACAGCGAGGCGGCACACTAACAAGCACAACCACACACAGACGACACATCTCACATCACACACATAACTCAAATCCAACGCACACACAGCCTCTCAAACACAGCCAAACACAAATCACAATCACACACGCAAAACAGGCACACCACACACGAAACCACATGAAAAGCACACAACCAACAAAAACCCACATAGCGCCACATTTCACACACTACGCACCACACACACAGTCACGCACAGACACCCCGCACTCATATCCAGCCACGGGCTGCACTACGCAAAGCGCACACGCACGAGACCCAAAATGTAGCAATACAAGTCACAAGGCACACACCAGACACATCAAAGCACACGATTTCTCACAACACACATGAACCACATTCCACAGAGCGCCCACAGCACACCCAATTAGGCACATTTAACAAGCACAACCACGCACAGACAACACATCTCACATCACACACGAAGCAAGCAAACACCCACACATACACTCAAACACAACCACACACAAGTCACAACCACACGCTCAAAGCACACACCACACACAACACATGCCGATTGACATGCAAAAAACACACAAACCACAAAGAGAGCACTGAATTTATGAAACCCTCATTTCACACACTACACATACCACACAAAACACACATAAGTCGTACAGCACACAGAGCCTCCCAGAACACACAGTGCAAAGCGCACAACATATCCACAGTGCATATTAGACACAACACAGTTAGTATCCCACACAACACGTAAAACACACAGATGACACAACGCACACACACAAATTATACTCAAAACAGGTAAGAGTACACACAACGCACAGGCAACTGAGAACACAACACATTGCACGTCACGCAACACACGTGCGGTCGCATCCCTCATTAAACATGAAACCGGAAACCGTTCACAGACTATTGCGACATTCCCAACCACGAACACAACATGCTACACAAATGACGCCGAACATGCCACACACAAAGGCACAATCCAAGCACACAACACCCCACACAGAACCACCCTCAACCGCACAGGTCACACAGCACTCCACAGGGAAATACACGCAGAACACACACTACAAACAACAAAGTACCCAAACTGCACACGTCACATACACAACAGTCACAGCACAGAAGGAACGCAACACACAGTAAAACACACACAACCACATTAACACCGCCCCGCACACTAAACCAGCAGATCACCGACATCACAGCAAAAAGTCACACAATAACACAGCATGCGAAATGTAACACGACACAGAATACACACACAATCACTCAACAGACACAACAAAACACACCCTGCCATATACACAAAAGACAAACGAGGCACCTCACACATAACACCAAACCCAACAAACACAAAACACATCACAGAAAAGACGCACAACAAAAACATTGCGCACACGACACACACATTAAAAGAAACACATCAATGCATTACCACAACACCCGAAGTAGTACACAAATCACAGATCAATGCAGCACACAACACACACAAACATCACACACGAATTACACATCACACCTCATAACACACACAAAACCCTGCATTGACAACACAGCACACGGAGTGAAGTGAAGCAACCACTACGTACCACACATTAAGAAGCCACACACTCAGGGGATAACAAAAAACACAACACCCACTAACACAATGATACGGAGAACACACACAAACTCAAGTCACAAACAACACAACATATGAAACAACACACACCACATACATCACAGGACACAAAGGCACCCATTTCTCACAAATCGCATTTAACCATGTACACACCACTCACACAATGAGGCACACTACACAAGCAGAACCGCATACAGAGAACACATCTCAACTCACACTCACAGCAACCAATTACACACAAAACCTCTCAAACACAGCCAAACACGTATCGCACACGCACACGCAAGACACACACAGCGCATACACAAAACACACAGCCAATAGTAAACGCACATAGCACACATTTCACACACTGCACACCCCACGTACCACCGCACACAGGCACCCCACACACACATATACACACGGGCACGCCTGCACAATGCACTCACCCCCCCCCCACCCCCCCCACACACACAAAACTCAAAATGTATATCGACCCAACAGACAGTCGCAGGGCTCACACCAGACACAACAGAGCCCATATTTCTCATAAAACACAGAGACCACATCTGGCAGAGTACATGCAGCAAACACAACGAGGCACACTGAGCAAGCACAACCACACACGCACAACACATTTCGCATCACACACGTAACAACCACACCACACTCAGCCACTCAAACACAACCACACACGAGTCACAATCACATACGCAAAACACACACAACACTCACAAATCCATACTCGAAACACACGAGACCAACAAAGAAGACAAATAGCACACATGGCCCATACAGCACGCTACACACACAACCACGCACGGACACACCACACATACATTCTCACACAGGAGCATAACGCAGAACACACACATAACACAGATGCATGCAAAAACAAAAGTCAAAAGACACACACCACACACCTCAAGGCACATAACTTCTCAGAACACACGCGAGAAACATTGCTCAGGCTACGTATGGCACACACCATGAGGCATACTAGACAAGCACAACCACGCACAGTCAACACATCTCTCATCACGTGCATAACTCAAACCGCCAAGCACCACACACAACCTCTCTAACACAGCAACACACAAATCACAATCCCACACACCAAGCAGGCACAACACATACAAATCCACACACAACCAACAAAAACACACACAACACACCTATGAGGCACTACACACAACACTCAAAACGACAAGCATGCAATACAGAGCACACGCGGACCCACACGCAGACAGCCCGTGTCAAAACACACAGAAGCACACCCACACCAAATACACACTCAGAGCACGTCAGACACAACGCAAAGCTGGCATCACACAGGATGCTCTAAATACACAGAGCCCCCAACGTCTACCCTGTACGTAACACCCAGAAAGCGAATAGACAGCACTCACACAACCCAGAACGCAGGACATAACGCAACAGACAACAGAAAGACCAGACACGTTACACACGAAACAGGACACAGGAAGCCACACAGCAAACACATTTACAAACACCAACGGATAACTCATCAATAAATGACAAAATATACAACACACAAAGAATCACTCAACGCACACGACACGCAAGTCACCACCACACACATCACACGTTGCACGCCACACAGAGAAAAGTACACAGAACAATGTACTCAACAAGCAGTGAAGAACCCAATACCACACATGGCACATGCACAACACACACAACACGGACAACACACAGCACACAGAAAATAAACGAGACCCACAGATCACAGACAACACGGCACAAAACACACAAGAACACACAGCGCACACAGCACAGCAAACCAGAATACACACAGGTTCACAAAACAAACACCACAAATCGTTCACTACCATACACTCACAACACAAACAGCACCCCACACACACGCGCGCGACAAACCCAGAAGGCCCAACACATATCAAACACACACAGCACTCAGTAAAAAACACGTAACACACCACCCACGCAGAAAGACATTAAAAAAGGAACAACAGAGCCCACACAACACAACGCCCACAAAACTGCACATCACAATAGCACAAACAACACACACTACATACAACACCCACAATACAACACACATGCAAATCACCCACAACACGCAAAGCCAGTTTACCTACAACCTCCCAACACACAAACAGCACATCACACTACGCGGACCCCACACACACCGGGCACATAACTGCACACAATTCACATGAACCACGGTTCTCAGAGTAATCACAACACACACAGTGAGGCACACAGGCCAAGCATGGCCACACACAGTACACACATAACAAATTACGCTCATTACTCCAAACGCCAACCACACGCACAAATCACAGTCACACATGCAAAACGCACACCACACATACCGAACATACAAACCCACATTGAAGACACACGTATACCACAACAAAAAGAACACCGAATCTAAGCAGCACACATTTCACGCACGACTCCAAACGCACATGAAACCTGCAGCGCACAGAGCCGCACAGAATGCACAAGGCCAAACACACAACATATCCACAAAGCTATCGGTCATAGCCCACGGTATCTCACTCAACTTGCAAAACACACAGACCACCCAACACACAAATACGCAACACACAGGCAAGAATACACGCAACACAAGCACAAATAACAGAGCAGCACATCCCACGACACACACAAGCATCACACACAGAAATTGATATCACAACTCATAACAGTACACAGCACCCTGCATTAACAAAGCAACACACACAGGACAACGCAACCACTACATACCACACGTAAGGCCCCAAACGACACACACTCTAGGAGCCCCCACAACGCGCACAAGAAACACCCACAAACACGTACAGAGAGAACACACAGAACCTCCCAACACGCACACAGCACATCACGGAAAACAACACACAGCGCAAACATCACAGGACGTCAAGGCACACACAGTTCACACAACTCACAGTTCAGTGACAACACACAACAAGCACAGCGAGGCGGCACACTAACAAGCACAACCACACACAGACGACACATCTCACATCACACACATAACTCAAATCCAACGCACACACAGCCTCTCAAACACAGCCAAACACAAATCACAATCACACACGCAAAACAGGCACACCACACACGAAACCACATGAAAAGCACACAACCAACAAAAACCCACATAGCGCCACATTTCACACACTACGCACCACACACACAGTCACGCACAGACACCCCGCACTCATATCCAGCCACGGGCTGCACTACGCAAAGCGCACACGCACGAGACCCAAAATGTAGCAATACAAGTCACAAGGCACACACCAGACACATCAAAGCACACGATTTCTCACAACACACATGAACCACATTCCACAGAGCGCCCACAGCACACCCAATTAGGCACATTTAACAAGCACAACCACGCACAGACAACACATCTCACATCACACACGAAGCAAGCAAACACCCACACATACACTCAAACACAACCACACACAAGTCACAACCACACGCTCAAAGCACACACCACACACAACACATGCCGATTGACATGCAAAAAACACACAAACCACAAAGAGAGCACTGAATTTATGAAACCCTCATTTCACACACTACACATACCACACAAAACACACATAAGTCGTACAGCACACAGAGCCTCCCAGAACACACAGTGCAAAGCGCACAACATATCCACAGTGCATATTAGACACAACACAGTTAGTATCCCACACAACACGTAAAACACACAGATGACACAACGCACACACACAAATTATACTCAAAACAGGTAAGAGTACACACAACGCACAGGCAACTGAGAACACAACACATTGCACGTCACGCAACACACGTGCGGTCGCATCCCTCATTAAACATGAAACCGGAAACCGTTCACAGACTATTGCGACATTCCCAACCACGAACACAACATGCTACACAAATGACGCCGAACATGCCACACACAAAGGCACAATCCAAGCACACAACACCCCACACAGAACCACCCTCAACCGCACAGGTCACACAGCACTCCACAGGGAAATACACGCAGAACACACACTACAAACAACAAAGTACCCAAACTGCACACGTCACATACACAACAGTCACAGCACAGAAGGAACGCAACACACAGTAAAACACACACAACCACGTTAACACCGCCCCGCACACTAAACCAGCAGATCACCGACATCACAGCAAAAAGTCACACAATAACACAGCATGCGAAATGTAACACGACACAGAATACACACACAATCACTCAACAGACACAACAAAACACACCCTGCCATATACACAAAAGACAAACGAGGCACCTCACACATAACACCAAACCCAACAAACACAAAACACATCACAGAAAAGACGCACAACAAAAACATTGCGCACACGACACACACATTAAAAGAAACACATCAATGCATTACCACAACACCCGAAGTAGTACACAAATCACAGATCAATGCAGCACACAACACACACAAACATCACACACGAATTACACATCACACCTCATAACACACACAAAACCCTGCATTGACAACACAGCACACGGAGTGAAGTGAAGCAACCACTACGTACCACACATTAAGAAGCCACACACTCAGGGGATAACAAAAAACACAACACCCACTAACACAATGATACGGAGAACACACACAAACTCAAGTCACAAACAACACAACATATGAAACAACACACACCACATACATCACAGGACACAAAGGCACCCATTTCTCACAAATCGCATTTAACCATGTACACACCACTCACACAATGAGGCACACTACACAAGCAGAACCGCATACAGAGAACACATCTCAACTCACACTCACAGCAACCAATTACACACAAAACCTCTCAAACACAGCCAAACACGTATCGCACACGCACACGCAAGACACACACAGCGCATACACAAAACACACAGCCAATAGTAAACGCACATAGCACACATTTCACACACTGCACACCCCACGTACCACCGCACACAGGCACCCCACACACACATATACACACGGGCACGCCTGCACAATGCACTCACCCCCCCCCCACCCCCCCCACACACACAAAACTCAAAATGTATATCGACCCAACAGACAGTCGCAGGGCTCACACCAGACACAACAGAGCCCATATTTCTCATAAAACACAGAGACCACATCTGGCAGAGTACATGCAGCAAACACAACGAGGCACACTGAGCAAGCACAACCACACACGCACAACACATTTCGCATCACACACGTAACAACCACACCACACTCAGCCACTCAAACACAACCACACACGAGTCACAATCACATACGCAAAACACACACAACACTCACAAATCCATACTCGAAACACACGAGACCAACAAAGAAGACAAATAGCACACATGGCCCATACAGCACGCTACACACACAACCACGCACGGACACACCACACATACATTCTCACACAGGAGCATAACGCAGAACACACACATAACACAGATGCATGCAAAAACAAAAGTCAAAAGACACACACCACACACCTCAAGGCACATAACTTCTCAGAACACACGCGAGAAACATTGCTCAGGCTACGTATGGCACACACCATGAGGCATACTAGACAAGCACAACCACGCACAGTCAACACATCTCTCATCACGTGCATAACTCAAACTGCCAAGCACCACACACAACCTCTCTAACACAGCAACACACAAATCACAATCCCACACACCAAGCAGGCACAACACATACAAATCCACACACAACCAACAAAAACACACACAACACACCTATGAGGCACTACACACAACACTCAAAACGACAAGCATGCAATACAGAGCACACGCGGACCCACACGCAGACAGCCCGTGTCAAAACACACAGAAGCACACCCACACCAAATACACACTCAGAGCACGTCAGACACAACGCAAAGCTGGCATCACACAGGATGCTCTAAATACACAGAGCCCCCAACGTCTACCCTGTACGTAACACCCAGAAAGCGAATAGACAGCACTCACACAACCCAGAACGCAGGACATAACGCAACAGACAACAGAAAGACCAGACACGTTACACACGAAACAGGACACAGGAAGCCACACAGCAAACACATTTACAAACACCAACGGATAACTCATCAATAAATGACAAAATATACAACACACAAAGAATCACTCAACGCACACGACACGCAAGTCACCACCACACACATCACACGTTGCACGCCACACAGAGAAAAGTACACAGAACAATGTACTCAACAAGCAGTGAAGAACCCAATACCACACATGGCACATGCACAACACACACAACACGGACAACACACAGCACACAGAAAATAAACGAGACCCACAGATCACAGACAACACGGCACAAAACACACAAGAACACACAGCGCACACAGCACAGCAAACCAGAATACACACAGGTTCACAAAACAAACACCACAAATCGTTCACTACCATACACTCACAACACAAACAGCACCCCACACACACGCGCGCGACAAACCCAGAAGGCCCAACACATATCAAACACACACAGCACTCAGTAAAAAACACGTAACACACCACCCACGCAGAAAGACATTAAAAAAGGAACAACAGAGCCCACACAACACAACGCCCACAAAACTGCACATCACAATAGCACAAACAACACACACTACATACAACACCCACAATACAACACACATGCAAATCACCCACAACACGCAAAGCCAGTTTACCTACAACCTCCCAACACACAAACAGCACATCACACTACGCGGACCCCACACACACCGGGCACATAACTGCACACAATTCACATGAACCACGGTTCTCAGAGTAATCACAACACACACAGTGAGGCACACAGGCCAAGCATGGCCACACACAGTACACACATAACAAATTACGCTCATTACTCCAAACGCCAACCACACGCACAAATCACAGTCACACATGCAAAACGCACACCACACATACCGAACATACAAACCCACATTGAAGACACACGTATACCACAACAAAAAGAACACCGAATCTAAGCAGCACACATTTCACGCACGACTCCAAACGCACATGAAACCTGCAGCGCACAGAGCCGCACAGAATGCACAAGGCCAAACACACAACATATCCACAAAGCTATCGGTCATAGCCCACGGTATCTCACTCAACTTGCAAAACACACAGACCACCCAACACACAAATACGCAACACACAGGCAAGAATACACGCAACACAAGCACAAATAACAGAGCAGCACATCCCACGACACACACAAGCATCACACACAGAAATTGATATCACAACTCATAACAGTACACAGCACCCTGCATTAACAAAGCAACACACACAGGACAACGCAACCACTACATACCACACGTAAGGCCCCAAACGACACACACTCTAGGAGCCCCCACAACGCGCACAAGAAACACCCACAAACACGTACAGAGAGAACACACAGAACCTCCCAACACGCACACAGCACATCACGGAAAACAACACACAGCGCAAACATCACAGGACGTCAAGGCACACACAGTTCACACAACTCACAGTTCAGTGACAACACACAACAAGCACAGCGAGGCGGCACACTAACAAGCACAACCACACACAGACGACACATCTCACATCACACACATAACTCAAATCCAACGCACACACAGCCTCTCAAACACAGCCAAACACAAATCACAATCACACACGCAAAACAGGCACACCACACACGAAACCACATGAAAAGCACACAACCAACAAAAACCCACATAGCGCCACATTTCACACACTACGCACCACACACACAGTCACGCACAGACACCCCGCACTCATATCCAGCCACGGGCTGCACTACGCAAAGCGCACACGCACGAGACCCAAAATGTAGCAATACAAGTCACAAGGCACACACCAGACACATCAAAGCACACGATTTCTCACAACACACATGAACCACATTCCACAGAGCGCCCACAGCACACCCAATTAGGCACATTTAACAAGCACAACCACGCACAGACAACACATCTCACATCACACACGAAGCAAGCAAACACCCACACATACACTCAAACACAACCACACACAAGTCACAACCACACGCTCAAAGCACACACCACACACAACACATGCCGATTGACATGCAAAAAACACACAAACCACAAAGAGAGCACTGAATTTATGAAACCCTCATTTCACACACTACACATACCACACAAAACACACATAAGTCGTACAGCACACAGAGCCTCCCAGAACACACAGTGCAAAGCGCACAACATATCCACAGTGCATATTAGACACAACACAGTTAGTATCCCACACAACACGTAAAACACACAGATGACACAACGCACACACACAAATTATACTCAAAACAGGTAAGAGTACACACAACGCACAGGCAACTGAGAACACAACACATTGCACGTCACGCAACACACGTGCGGTCGCATCCCTCATTAAACATGAAACCGGAAACCGTTCACAGACTATTGCGACATTCCCAACCACGAACACAACATGCTACACAAATGACGCCGAACATGCCACACACAAAGGCACAATCCAAGCACACAACACCCCACACAGAACCACCCTCAACCGCACAGGTCACACAGCACTCCACAGGGAAATACACGCAGAACACACACTACAAACAACAAAGTACCCAAACTGCACACGTCACATACACAACAGTCACAGCACAGAAGGAACGCAACACACAGTAAAACACACACAACCACGTTAACACCGCCCCGCACACTAAACCAGCAGATCACCGACATCACAGCAAAAAGTCACACAATAACACAGCATGCGAAATGTAACACGACACAGAATACACACACAATCACTCAACAGACACAACAAAACACACCCTGCCATATACACAAAAGACAAACGAGGCACCTCACACATAACACCAAACCCAACAAACACAAAACACATCACAGAAAAGACGCACAACAAAAACATTGCGCACACGACACACACATTAAAAGAAACACATCAATGCATTACCACAACACCCGAAGTAGTACACAAATCACAGATCAATGCAGCACACAACACACACAAACATCACACACGAATTACACATCACACCTCATAACACACACAAAACCCTGCATTGACAACACAGCACACGGAGTGAAGTGAAGCAACCACTACGTACCACACATTAAGAAGCCACACACTCAGGGGATAACAAAAAACACAACACCCACTAACACAATGATACGGAGAACACACACAAACTCAAGTCACAAACAACACAACATATGAAACAACACACACCACATACATCACAGGACACAAAGGCACCCATTTCTCACAAATCGCATTTAACCATGTACACACCACTCACACAATGAGGCACACTACACAAGCAGAACCGCATACAGAGAACACATCTCAACTCACACTCACAGCAACCAATTACACACAAAACCTCTCAAACACAGCCAAACACGTATCGCACACGCACACGCAAGACACACACAGCGCATACACAAAACACACAGCCAATAGTAAACGCACATAGCACACATTTCACACACTGCACACCCCACGTACCACCGCACACAGGCACCCCACACACACATATACACACGGGCACGCCTGCACAATGCACTCACCCCCCCCCACCCCCCCCACACACACAAAACTCAAAATGTATATCGACCCAACAGACAGTCGCAGGGCTCACACCAGACACAACAGAGCCCATATTTCTCATAAAACACAGAGACCACATCTGGCAGAGTACATGCAGCAAACACAACGAGGCACACTGAGCAAGCACAACCACACACGCACAACACATTTCGCATCACACACGTAACAACCACACCACACTCAGCCACTCAAACACAACCACACACGAGTCACAATCACATACGCAAAACACACACAACACTCACAAATCCATACTCGAAACACACGAGACCAACAAAGAAGACAAATAGCACACATGGCCCATACAGCACGCTACACACACAACCACGCACGGACACACCACACATACATTCTCACACAGGAGCATAACGCAGAACACACACATAACACAGATGCATGCAAAAACAAAAGTCAAAAGACACACACCACACACCTCAAGGCACATAACTTCTCAGAACACACGCGAGAAACATTGCTCAGGCTACGTATGGCACACACCATGAGGCATACTAGACAAGCACAACCACGCACAGTCAACACATCTCTCATCACGTGCATAACTCAAACCGCCAAGCACCACACACAACCTCTCTAACACAGCAACACACAAATCACAATCCCACACACCAAGCAGGCACAACACATACAAATCCACACACAACCAACAAAAACACACACAACACACCTATGAGGCACTACACACAACACTCAAAACGACAAGCATGCAATACAGAGCACACGCGGACCCACACGCAGACAGCCCGTGTCAAAACACACAGAAGCACACCCACACCAAATACACACTCAGAGCACGTCAGACACAACGCAAAGCTGGCATCACACAGGATGCTCTAAATACACAGAGCCCCCAACGTCTACCCTGTACGTAACACCCAGAAAGCGAATAGACAGCACTCACACAACCCAGAACGCAGGACATAACGCAACAGACAACAGAAAGACCAGACACGTTACACACGAAACAGGACACAGGAAGCCACACAGCAAACACATTTACAAACACCAACGGATAACTCATCAATAAATGACAAAATATACAACACACAAAGAATCACTCAACGCACACGACACGCAAGTCACCACCACACACATCACACGTTGCACGCCACACAGAGAAAAGTACACAGAACAATGTACTCAACAAGCAGTGAAGAACCCAATACCACACATGGCACATGCACAACACACACAACACGGACAACACACAGCACACAGAAAATAAACGAGACCCACAGATCACAGACAACATGGCACAAAACACACAAGAACACACAGCGCACACAGCACAGCAAACCAGAATACACACAGGTTCACAAAACAAACACCACAAATCGTTCACTACCATACACTCACAACACAAACAGCACCCCACACACACGCGCGCGACAAACCCAGAAGGCCCAACACATATCAAACACACACAGCACTCAGTAAAAAACACGTAACACACCACCCACGCAGAAAGACATTAAAAAAGGAACAACAGAGCCCACACAACACAACGCCCACAAAACTGCACATCACAATAGCACAAACAACACACACTACATACAACACCCACAATACAACACACATGCAAATCACCCACAACACGCAAAGCCAGTTTACCTACAACCTCCCAACACACAAACAGCACATCACACTACGCGGACCCCACACACACCGGGCACATAACTGCACACAATTCACATGAACCACGGTTCTCAGAGTAATCACAACACACACAGTGAGGCACACAGGCCAAGCATGGCCACACACAGTACACACATAACAAATTACGCTCATTACTCCAAACGCCAACCACACGCACAAATCACAGTCACACATGCAAAACGCACACCACACATACCGAACATACAAACCCACATTGAAGACACACGTATACCACAACAAAAAGAACACCGAATCTAAGCAGCACACATTTCACGCACGACTCCAAACGCACATGAAACCTGCAGCGCACAGAGCCGCACAGAATGCACAAGGCCAAACACACAACATATCCACAAAGCTATCGGTCATAGCCCACGGTATCTCACTCAACTTGCAAAACACACAGACCACCCAACACACAAATACGCAACACACAGGCAAGAATACACGCAACACAAGCACAAATAACAGAGCAGCACATCCCACGACACACACAAGCATCACACACAGAAATTGATATCACAACTCATAACAGTACACAGCACCCTGCATTAACAAAGCAACACACACAGGACAACGCAACCACTACATACCACACGTAAGGCCCCAAACGACACACACTCTAGGAGCCCCCACAACGCGCACAAGAAACACCCACAAACACGTACAGAGAGAACACACAGAACCTCCCAACACGCACACAGCACATCACGGAAAACAACACACAGCGCAAACATCACAGGACGTCAAGGCACACACAGTTCACACAACTCACAGTTCAGTGACAACACACAACAAGCACAGCGAGGCGGCACACTAACAAGCACAACCACACACAGACGACACATCTCACATCACACACATAACTCAAATCCAACGCACACACAGCCTCTCAAACACAGCCAAACACAAATCACAATCACACACGCAAAACAGGCACACCACACACGAAACCACATGAAAAGCACACAACCAACAAAAACCCACATAGCGCCACATTTCACACACTACGCACCACACACACAGTCACGCACAGACACCCCGCACTCATATCCAGCCACGGGCTGCACTACGCAAAGCGCACACGCACGAGACCCAAAATGTAGCAATACAAGTCACAAGGCACACACCAGACACATCAAAGCACACGATTTCTCACAACACACATGAACCACATTCCACAGAGCGCCCACAGCACACCCAATTAGGCACATTTAACAAGCACAACCACGCACAGACAACACATCTCACATCACACACGAAGCAAGCAAACACCCACACATACACTCAAACACAACCACACACAAGTCACAACCACACGCTCAAAGCACACACCACACACAACACATGCCGATTGACATGCAAAAAACACACAAACCACAAAGAGAGCACTGAATTTATGAAACCCTCATTTCACACACTACACATACCACACAAAACACACATAAGTCGTACAGCACACAGAGCCTCCCAGAACACACAGTGCAAAGCGCACAACATATCCACAGTGCATATTAGACACAACACAGTTAGTATCCCACACAACACGTAAAACACACAGATGACACAACGCACACACACAAATTATACTCAAAACAGGTAAGAGTACACACAACGCACAGGCAACTGAGAACACAACACATTGCACGTCACGCAACACACGTGCGGTCGCATCCCTCATTAAACATGAAACCGGAAACCGTTCACAGACTATTGCGACATTCCCAACCACGAACACAACATGCTACACAAATGACGCCGAACATGCCACACACAAAGGCACAATCCAAGCACACAACACCCCACACAGAACCACCCTCAACCGCACAGGTCACACAGCACTCCACAGGGAAATACACGCAGAACACACACTACAAACAACAAAGTACCCAAACTGCACACGTCACATACACAACAGTCACAGCACAGAAGGAACGCAACACACAGTAAAACACACACAACCACATTAACACCGCCCCGCACACTAAACCAGCAGATCACCGACATCACAGCAAAAAGTCACACAATAACACAGCATGCGAAATGTAACACGACACAGAATACACACACAATCACTCAACAGACACAACAAAACACACCCTGCCATATACACAAAAGACAAACGAGGCACCTCACACATAACACCAAACCCAACAAACACAAAACACATCACAGAAAAGACGCACAACAAAAACATTGCGCACACGACACACACATTAAAAGAAACACATCAATGCATTACCACAACACCCGAAGTAGTACACAAATCACAGATCAATGCAGCACACAACACACACAAACATCACACACGAATTACACATCACACCTCATAACACACACAAAACCCTGCATTGACAACACAGCACACGGAGTGAAGTGAAGCAACCACTACGTACCACACATTAAGAAGCCACACACTCAGGGGATAACAAAAAACACAACACCCACTAACACAATGATACGGAGAACACACACAAACTCAAGTCACAAACAACACAACATATGAAACAACACACACCACATACATCACAGGACACAAAGGCACCCATTTCTCACAAATCGCATTTAACCATGTACACACCACTCACACAATGAGGCACACTACACAAGCAGAACCGCATACAGAGAACACATCTCAACTCACACTCACAGCAACCAATTACACACAAAACCTCTCAAACACAGCCAAACACGTATCGCACACGCACACGCAAGACACACACAGCGCATACACAAAACACACAGCCAATAGTAAACGCACATAGCACACATTTCACACACTGCACACCCCACGTACCACCGCACACAGGCACCCCACACACACATATACACACGGGCACGCCTGCACAATGCACTCACCCCACACACACACACAAAACTCAAAATGTATATCGACCCAACAGACAGTCGCAGGGCTCACACCAGACACAACAGAGCCCATATTTCTCATAAAACACAGAGACCACATCTGGCAGAGTACATGCAGCAAACACAACGAGGCACACTGAGCAAGCACAACCACACACGCACAACACATTTCGCATCACACACGTAACAACCACACCACACTCAGCCACTCAAACACAACCACACACGAGTCACAATCACATACGCAAAACACACACAACACTCACAAATCCATACTCGAAACACACGAGACCAACAAAGAAGACAAATAGCACACATGGCCCATACAGCACGCTACACACACAACCACGCACGGACACACCACACATACATTCTCACACAGGAGCATAACGCAGAACACACACATAACACAGATGCATGCAAAAACAAAAGTCAAAAGACACACACCACACACCTCAAGGCACATAACTTCTCAGAACACACGCGAGAAACATTGCTCAGGCTACGTATGGCACACACCATGAGGCATACTAGACAAGCACAACCACGCACAGTCAACACATCTCTCATCACGTGCATAACTCAAACCGCCAAGCACCACACACAACCTCTCTAACACAGCAACACACAAATCACAATCCCACACACCAAGCAGGCACAACACATACAAATCCACACACAACCAACAAAAACACACACAACACACCTATGAGGCACTACACACAACACTCAAAACGACAAGCATGCAATACAGAGCACACGCGGACCCACACGCAGACAGCCCGTGTCAAAACACACAGAAGCACACCCACACCAAATACACACTCAGAGCACGTCAGACACAACGCAAAGCTGGCATCACACAGGATGCTCTAAATACACAGAGCCCCCAACGTCTACCCTGTACGTAACACCCAGAAAGCGAATAGACAGCACTCACACAACCCAGAACGCAGGACATAACGCAACAGACAACAGAAAGACCAGACACGTTACACACGAAACAGGACACAGGAAGCCACACAGCAAACACATTTACAAACACCAACGGATAACTCATCAATAAATGACAAAATATACAACACACAAAGAATCACTCAACGCACACGACACGCAAGTCACCACCACACACATCACACGTTGCACGCCACACAGAGAAAAGTACACAGAACAATGTACTCAACAAGCAGTGAAGAACCCAATACCACACATGGCACATGCACAACACACACAACACGGACAACACACAGCACACAGAAAATAAACGAGACCCACAGATCACAGACAACACGGCACAAAACACACAAGAACACACAGCGCACACAGCACAGCAAACCAGAATACACACAGGTTCACAAAACAAACACCACAAATCGTTCACTACCATACACTCACAACACAAACAGCACCCCACACACACGCGCGCGACAAACCCAGAAGGCCCAACACATATCAAACACACACAGCACTCAGTAAAAAACACGTAACACACCACCCACGCAGAAAGACATTAAAAAAGGAACAACAGAGCCCACACAACACAACGCCCACAAAACTGCACATCACAATAGCACAAACAACACACACTACATACAACACCCACAATACAACACACATGCAAATCACCCACAACACGCAAAGCCAGTTTACCTACAACCTCCCAACACACAAACAGCACATCACACTACGCGGACCCCACACACACCGGGCACATAACTGCACACAATTCACATGAACCACGGTTCTCAGAGTAATCACAACACACACAGTGAGGCACACAGGCCAAGCATGGCCACACACAGTACACACATAACAAATTACGCTCATTACTCCAAACGCCAACCACACGCACAAATCACAGTCACACATGCAAAACGCACACCACACATACCGAACATACAAACCCACATTGAAGACACACGTATACCACAACAAAAAGAACACCGAATCTAAGCAGCACACATTTCACGCACGACTCCAAACGCACATGAAACCTGCAGCGCACAGAGCCGCACAGAATGCACAAGGCCAAACACACAACATATCCACAAAGCTATCGGTCATAGCCCACGGTATCTCACTCAACTTGCAAAACACACAGACCACCCAACACACAAATACGCAACACACAGGCAAGAATACACGCAACACAAGCACAAATAACAGAGCAGCACATCCCACGACACACACAAGCATCACACACAGAAATTGATATCACAACTCATAACAGTACACAGCACCCTGCATTAACAAAGCAACACACACAGGACAACGCAACCACTACATACCACACGTAAGGCCCCAAACGACACACACTCTAGGAGCCCCCACAACGCGCACAAGAAACACCCACAAACACGTACAGAGAGAACACACAGAACCTCCCAACACGCACACAGCACATCACGGAAAACAACACACAGCGCAAACATCACAGGACGTCAAGGCACACACAGTTCACACAACTCACAGTTCAGTGACAACACACAACAAGCACAGCGAGGCGGCACACTAACAAGCACAACCACACACAGACGACACATCTCACATCACACACATAACTCAAATCCAACGCACACACAGCCTCTCAAACACAGCCAAACACAAATCACAATCACACACGCAAAACAGGCACACCACACACGAAACCACATGAAAAGCACACAACCAACAAAAACCCACATAGCGCCACATTTCACACACTACGCACCACACACACAGTCACGCACAGACACCCCGCACTCATATCCAGCCACGGGCTGCACTACGCAAAGCGCACACGCACGAGACCCAAAATGTAGCAATACAAGTCACAAGGCACACACCAGACACATCAAAGCACACGATTTCTCACAACACACATGAACCACATTCCACAGAGCGCCCACAGCACACCCAATTAGGCACATTTAACAAGCACAACCACGCACAGACAACACATCTCACATCACACACGAAGCAAGCAAACACCCACACATACACTCAAACACAACCACACACAAGTCACAACCACACGCTCAAAGCACACACCACACACAACACATGCCGATTGACATGCAAAAAACACACAAACCACAAAGAGAGCACTGAATTTATGAAACCCTCATTTCACACACTACACATACCACACAAAACACACATAAGTCGTACAGCACACAGAGCCTCCCAGAACACACAGTGCAAAGCGCACAACATATCCACAGTGCATATTAGACACAACACAGTTAGTATCCCACACAACACGTAAAACACACAGATGACACAACGCACACACACAAATTATACTCAAAACAGGTAAGAGTACACACAACGCACAGGCAACTGAGAACACAACACATTGCACGTCACGCAACACACGTGCGGTCGCATCCCTCATTAAACATGAAACCGGAAACCGTTCACAGACTATTGCGACATTCCCAACCACGAACACAACATGCTACACAAATGACGCCGAACATGCCACACACAAAGGCACAATCCAAGCACACAACACCCCACACAGAACCACCCTCAACCGCACAGGTCACACAGCACTCCACAGGGAAATACACGCAGAACACACACTACAAACAACAAAGTACCCAAACTGCACACGTCACATACACAACAGTCACAGCACAGAAGGAACGCAACACACAGTAAAACACACACAACCACATTAACACCGCCCCGCACACTAAACCAGCAGATCACCGACATCACAGCAAAAAGTCACACAATAACACAGCATGCGAAATGTAACACGACACAGAATACACACACAATCACTCAACAGACACAACAAAACACACCCTGCCATATACACAAAAGACAAACGAGGCACCTCACACATAACACCAAACCCAACAAACACAAAACACATCACAGAAAAGACGCACAACAAAAACATTGCGCACACGACACACACATTAAAAGAAACACATCAATGCATTACCACAACACCCGAAGTAGTACACAAATCACAGATCAATGCAGCACACAACACACACAAACATCACACACGAATTACACATCACACCTCATAACACACACAAAACCCTGCATTGACAACACAGCACACGGAGTGAAGTGAAGCAACCACTACGTACCACACATTAAGAAGCCACACACTCAGGGGATAACAAAAAACACAACACCCACTAACACAATGATACGGAGAACACACACAAACTCAAGTCACAAACAACACAACATATGAAACAACACACACCACATACATCACAGGACACAAAGGCACCCATTTCTCACAAATCGCATTTAACCATGTACACACCACTCACACAATGAGGCACACTACACAAGCAGAACCGCATACAGAGAACACATCTCAACTCACACTCACAGCAACCAATTACACACAAAACCTCTCAAACACAGCCAAACACGTATCGCACACGCACACGCAAGACACACACAGCGCATACACAAAACACACAGCCAATAGTAAACGCACATAGCACACATTTCACACACTGCACACCCCACGTACCACCGCACACAGGCACCCCACACACACATATACACACGGGCACGCCTGCACAATGCACTCACCCCACACACACACACAAAACTCAAAATGTATATCGACCCAACAGACAGTCGCAGGGCTCACACCAGACACAACAGAGCCCATATTTCTCATAAAACACAGAGACCACATCTGGCAGAGTACATGCAGCAAACACAACGAGGCACACTGAGCAAGCACAACCACACACGCACAACACATTTCGCATCACACACGTAACAACCACACCACACTCAGCCACTCAAACACAACCACACACGAGTCACAATCACATACGCAAAACACACACAACACTCACAAATCCATACTCGAAACACACGAGACCAACAAAGAAGACAAATAGCACACATGGCCCATACAGCACGCTACACACACAACCACGCACGGACACACCACACATACATTCTCACACAGGAGCATAACGCAGAACACACACATAACACAGATGCATGCAAAAACAAAAGTCAAAAGACACACACCACACACCTCAAGGCACATAACTTCTCAGAACACACGCGAGAAACATTGCTCAGGCTACGTATGGCACACACCATGAGGCATACTAGACAAGCACAACCACGCACAGTCAACACATCTCTCATCACGTGCATAACTCAAACCGCCAAGCACCACACACAACCTCTCTAACACAGCAACACACAAATCACAATCCCACACACCAAGCAGGCACAACACATACAAATCCACACACAACCAACAAAAACACACACAACACACCTATGAGGCACTACACACAACACTCAAAACGACAAGCATGCAATACAGAGCACACGCGGACCCACACGCAGACAGCCCGTGTCAAAACACACAGAAGCACACCCACACCAAATACACACTCAGAGCACGTCAGACACAACGCAAAGCTGGCATCACACAGGATGCTCTAAATACACAGAGCCCCCAACGTCTACCCTGTACGTAACACCCAGAAAGCGAATAGACAGCACTCACACAACCCAGAACGCAGGACATAACGCAACAGACAACAGAAAGACCAGACACGTTACACACGAAACAGGACACAGGAAGCCACACAGCAAACACATTTACAAACACCAACGGATAACTCATCAATAAATGACAAAATATACAACACACAAAGAATCACTCAACGCACACGACACGCAAGTCACCACCACACACATCACACGTTGCACGCCACACAGAGAAAAGTACACAGAACAATGTACTCAACAAGCAGTGAAGAACCCAATACCACACATGGCACATGCACAACACACACAACACGGACAACACACAGCACACAGAAAATAAACGAGACCCACAGATCACAGACAACACGGCACAAAACACACAAGAACACACAGCGCACACAGCACAGCAAACCAGAATACACACAGGTTCACAAAACAAACACCACAAATCGTTCACTACCATACACTCACAACACAAACAGCACCCCACACACACGCGCGCGACAAACCCAGAAGGCCCAACACATATCAAACACACACAGCACTCAGTAAAAAACACGTAACACACCACCCACGCAGAAAGACATTAAAAAAGGAACAACAGAGCCCACACAACACAACGCCCACAAAACTGCACATCACAATAGCACAAACAACACACACTACATACAACACCCACAATACAACACACATGCAAATCACCCACAACACGCAAAGCCAGTTTACCTACAACCTCCCAACACACAAACAGCACATCACACTACGCGGACCCCACACACACCGGGCACATAACTGCACACAATTCACATGAACCACGGTTCTCAGAGTAATCACAACACACACAGTGAGGCACACAGGCCAAGCATGGCCACACACAGTACACACATAACAAATTACGCTCATTACTCCAAACGCCAACCACACGCACAAATCACAGTCACACATGCAAAACGCACACCACACATACCGAACATACAAACCCACATTGAAGACACACGTATACCACAACAAAAAGAACACCGAATCTAAGCAGCACACATTTCACGCACGACTCCAAACGCACATGAAACCTGCAGCGCACAGAGCCGCACAGAATGCACAAGGCCAAACACACAACATATCCACAAAGCTATCGGTCATAGCCCACGGTATCTCACTCAACTGCAAAACACACAGACCACCCAACACACAAATACGCAACACACAGGCAAGAATACACGCAACACAAGCACAAATAACAGAGCAGCACATCCCACGACACACACAAGCATCACACACAGAAATTGATATCACAACTCATAACAGTACACAGCACCCTGCATTAACAAAGCAACACACACAGGACAACGCAACCACTACATACCACACGTAAGGCCCCAAACGACACACACTCTAGGAGCCCCCACAACGCGCACAAGAAACACCCACAAACACGTACAGAGAGAACACACAGAACCTCCCAACACGCACACAGCACATCACGGAAAACAACACACAGCGCAAACATCACAGGACGTCAAGGCACACACAGTTCACACAACTCACAGTTCAGTGACAACACACAACAAGCACAGCGAGGCGGCACACTAACAAGCACAACCACACACAGACGACACATCTCACATCACACACATAACTCAAATCCAACGCACACACAGCCTCTCAAACACAGCCAAACACAAATCACAATCACACACGCAAAACAGGCACACCACACACGAAACCACATGAAAAGCACACAACCAACAAAAACCCACATAGCGCCACATTTCACACACTACGCACCACACACACAGTCACGCACAGACACCCCGCACTCATATCCAGCCACGGGCTGCACTACGCAAAGCGCACACGCACGAGACCCAAAATGTAGCAATACAAGTCACAAGGCACACACCAGACACATCAAAGCACACGATTTCTCACAACACACATGAACCACATTCCACAGAGCGCCCACAGCACACCCAATTAGGCACATTTAACAAGCACAACCACGCACAGACAACACATCTCACATCACACACGAAGCAAGCAAACACCCACACATACACTCAAACACAACCACACACAAGTCACAACCACACGCTCAAAGCACACACCACACACAACACATGCCGATTGACATGCAAAAAACACACAAACCACAAAGAGAGCACTGAATTTATGAAACCCTCATTTCACACACTACACATACCACACAAAACACACATAAGTCGTACAGCACACAGAGCCTCCCAGAACACACAGTGCAAAGCGCACAACATATCCACAGTGCATATTAGACACAACACAGTTAGTATCCCACACAACACGTAAAACACACAGATGACACAACGCACACACACAAATTATACTCAAAACAGGTAAGAGTACACACAACGCACAGGCAACTGAGAACACAACACATTGCACGTCACGCAACACACGTGCGGTCGCATCCCTCATTAAACATGAAACCGGAAACCGTTCACAGACTATTGCGACATTCCCAACCACGAACACAACATGCTACACAAATGACGCCGAACATGCCACACACAAAGGCACAATCCAAGCACACAACACCCCACACAGAACCACCCTCAACCGCACAGGTCACACAGCACTCCACAGGGAAATACACGCAGAACACACACTACAAACAACAAAGTACCCAAACTGCACACGTCACATACACAACAGTCACAGCACAGAAGGAACGCAACACACAGTAAAACACACACAACCACATTAACACCGCCCCGCACACTAAACCAGCAGATCACCGACATCACAGCAAAAAGTCACACAATAACACAGCATGCGAAATGTAACACGACACAGAATACACACACAATCACTCAACAGACACAACAAAACACACCCTGCCATATACACAAAAGACAAACGAGGCACCTCACACATAACACCAAACCCAACAAACACAAAACACATCACAGAAAAGACGCACAACAAAAACATTGCGCACACGACACACACATTAAAAGAAACACATCAATGCATTACCACAACACCCGAAGTAGTACACAAATCACAGATCAATGCAGCACACAACACACACAAACATCACACACGAATTACACATCACACCTCATAACACACACAAAACCCTGCATTGACAACACAGCACACGGAGTGAAGTGAAGCAACCACTACGTACCACACATTAAGAAGCCACACACTCAGGGGATAACAAAAAACACAACACCCACTAACACAATGATACGGAGAACACACACAAACTCAAGTCACAAACAACACAACGTATGAAACAACACACACCACATACATCACAGGACACAAAGGCACCCATTTCTCACAAATCGCATTTAACCATGTACACACCACTCACACAATGAGGCACACTACACAAGCAGAACCGCATACAGAGAACACATCTCAACTCACACTCACAGCAACCAATTACACACAAAACCTCTCAAACACAGCCAAACACGTATCGCACACGCACACGCAAGACACACACAGCGCATACACAAAACACACAGCCAATAGTAAACGCACATAGCACACATTTCACACACTGCACACCCCACGTACCACCGCACACAGGCACCCCACACACACATATACACACGGGCACGCCTGCACAATGCACTCACCCCCCCCCCCCACCCCACACACACACACAAAACTCAAAATGTATATCGACCCAACAGACAGTCGCAGGGCTCACACCAGACACAACAGAGCCCATATTTCTCATAAAACACAGAGACCACATCTGGCAGAGTACATGCAGCAAACACAACGAGGCACACTGAGCAAGCACAACCACACACGCACAACACATTTCGCATCACACACGTAACAACCACACCACACTCAGCCACTCAAACACAACCACACACGAGTCACAATCACATACGCAAAACACACACAACACTCACAAATCCATACTCGAAACACACGAGACCAACAAAGAAGACAAATAGCACACATGGCCCATACAGCACGCTACACACACAACCACGCACGGACACACCACACATACATTCTCACACAGGAGCATAACGCAGAACACACACATAACACAGATGCATGCAAAAACAAAAGTCAAAAGACACACACCACACACCTCAAGGCACATAACTTCTCAGAACACACGCGAGAAACATTGCTCAGGCTACGTATGGCACACACCATGAGGCATACTAGACAAGCACAACCACGCACAGTCAACACATCTCTCATCACGTGCATAACTCAAACCGCCAAGCACCACACACAACCTCTCTAACACAGCAACACACAAATCACAATCCCACACACCAAGCAGGCACAACACATACAAATCCACACACAACCAACAAAAACACACACAACACACCTATGAGGCACTACACACAACACTCAAAACGACAAGCATGCAATACAGAGCACACGCGGACCCACACGCAGACAGCCCGTGTCAAAACACACAGAAGCACACCCACACCAAATACACACTCAGAGCACGTCAGACACAACGCAAAGCTGGCATCACACAGGATGCTCTAAATACACAGAGCCCCCAACGTCTACCCTGTACGTAACACCCAGAAAGCGAATAGACAGCACTCACACAACCCAGAACGCAGGACATAACGCAACAGACAACAGAAAGACCAGACACGTTACACACGAAACAGGACACAGGAAGCCACACAGCAAACACATTTACAAACACCAACGGATAACTCATCAATAAATGACAAAATATACAACACACAAAGAATCACTCAACGCACACGACACGCAAGTCACCACCACACACATCACACGTTGCACGCCACACAGAGAAAAGTACACAGAACAATGTACTCAACAAGCAGTGAAGAACCCAATACCACACATGGCACATGCACAACACACACAACACGGACAACACACAGCACACAGAAAATAAACGAGACCCACAGATCACAGACAACACGGCACAAAACACACAAGAACACACAGCGCACACAGCACAGCAAACCAGAATACACACAGGTTCACAAAACAAACACCACAAATCGTTCACTACCATACACTCACAACACAAACAGCACCCCACACACACGCGCGCGACAAACCCAGAAGGCCCAACACATATCAAACACACACAGCACTCAGTAAAAAACACGTAACACACCACCCACGCAGAAAGACATTAAAAAAGGAACAACAGAGCCCACACAACACAACGCCCACAAAACTGCACATCACAATAGCACAAACAACACACACTACATACAACACCCACAATACAACACACATGCAAATCACCCACAACACGCAAAGCCAGTTTACCTACAACCTCCCAACACACAAACAGCACATCACACTACGCGGACCCCACACACACCGGGCACATAACTGCACACAATTCACATGAACCACGGTTCTCAGAGTAATCACAACACACACAGTGAGGCACACAGGCCAAGCATGGCCACACACAGTACACACATAACAAATTACGCTCATTACTCCAAACGCCAACCACACGCACAAATCACAGTCACACATGCAAAACGCACACCACACATACCGAACATACAAACCCACATTGAAGACACACGTATACCACAACAAAAAGAACACCGAATCTAAGCAGCACACATTTCACGCACGACTCCAAACGCACATGAAACCTGCAGCGCACAGAGCCGCACAGAATGCACAAGGCCAAACACACAACATATCCACAAAGCTATCGGTCATAGCCCACGGTATCTCACTCAACTTGCAAAACACACAGACCACCCAACACACAAATACGCAACACACAGGCAAGAATACACGCAACACAAGCACAAATAACAGAGCAGCACATCCCACGACACACACAAGCATCACACACAGAAATTGATATCACAACTCATAACAGTACACAGCACCCTGCATTAACAAAGCAACACACACAGGACAACGCAACCACTACATACCACACGTAAGGCCCCAAACGACACACACTCTAGGAGCCCCCACAACGCGCACAAGAAACACCCACAAACACGTACAGAGAGAACACACAGAACCTCCCAACACGCACACAGCACATCACGGAAAACAACACACAGCGCAAACATCACAGGACGTCAAGGCACACACAGTTCACACAACTCACAGTTCAGTGACAACACACAACAAGCACAGCGAGGCGGCACACTAACAAGCACAACCACACACAGACGACACATCTCACATCACACACATAACTCAAATCCAACGCACACACAGCCTCTCAAACACAGCCAAACACAAATCACAATCACACACGCAAAACAGGCACACCACACACGAAACCACATGAAAAGCACACAACCAACAAAAACCCACATAGCGCCACATTTCACACACTACGCACCACACACACAGTCACGCACAGACACCCCGCACTCATATCCAGCCACGGGCTGCACTACGCAAAGCGCACACGCACGAGACCCAAAATGTAGCAATACAAGTCACAAGGCACACACCAGACACATCAAAGCACACGATTTCTCACAACACACATGAACCACATTCCACAGAGCGCCCACAGCACACCCAATTAGGCACATTTAACAAGCACAACCACGCACAGACAACACATCTCACATCACACACGAAGCAAGCAAACACCCACACATACACTCAAACACAACCACACACAAGTCACAACCACACGCTCAAAGCACACACCACACACAACACATGCCGATTGACATGCAAAAAACACACAAACCACAAAGAGAGCACTGAATTTATGAAACCCTCATTTCACACACTACACATACCACACAAAACACACATAAGTCGTACAGCACACAGAGCCTCCCAGAACACACAGTGCAAAGCGCACAACATATCCACAGTGCATATTAGACACAACACAGTTAGTATCCCACACAACACGTAAAACACACAGATGACACAACGCACACACACAAATTATACTCAAAACAGGTAAGAGTACACACAACGCACAGGCAACTG
The DNA here is from genome assembly GCF_030020395.1 of Manis pentadactyla. Lineage (NCBI taxonomy): Eukaryota > Metazoa > Chordata > Mammalia > Pholidota > Manidae > Manis > Manis pentadactyla. Next base: position 60,023 of record NW_026644722.1, read on the forward strand.
AGAACACAACACATTGCACGTCACGCAACACACGTGCGGTCGCATCCCTCATTAAACATGAAACCGGAAACCGTTCACAGACTATTGCGACATTCCCAACCACGAACACAACATGCTACACAAATGACGCCGAACATGCCACACACAAAGGCACAATCCAAGCACACAACACCCCACACAGAACCACCCTCAACCGCACAGGTCACACAGCACTCCACAGGGAAATACACGCAGAACACACACTACAAACAACAAAGTACCCAAACTGCACACGTCACATACACAACAGTCACAGCACAGAAGGAACGCAACACACAGTAAAACACACACAACCACATTAACACCGCCCCGCACACTAAACCAGCAGATCACCGACATCACAGCAAAAAGTCACACAATAACACAGCATGCGAAATGTAACACGACACAGAATACACACACAATCACTCAACAGACACAACAAAACACACCCTGCCATATACACAAAAGACAAACGAGGCACCTCACACATAACACCAAACCCAACAAACACAAAACACATCACAGAAAAGACGCACAACAAAAACATTGCGCACACGACACACACATTAAAAGAAACACATCAATGCATTACCACAACACCCGAAGTAGTACACAAATCACAGATCAATGCAGCACACAACACACACAAACATCACACACGAATTACACATCACACCTCATAACACACACAAAACCCTGCATTGACAACACAGCACACGGAGTGAAGTGAAGCAACCACTACGTACCACACATTAAGAAGCCACACACTCAGGGGATAACAAAAAACACAACACCCACTAACACAATGATACGGAGAACACACACAAACTCAAGTCACAAACAACACAACGTATGAAACAACACACACCACATACATCACAGGACACAAAGGCACCCATTTCTCACAAATCGCATTTAACCATGTACACACCACTCACACAATGAGGCACACTACACAAGCAGAACCGCATACAGAGAACACATCTCAACTCACACTCACAGCAACCAATTACACACAAAACCTCTCAAACACAGCCAAACACGTATCGCACACGCACACGCAAGACACACACAGCGCATACACAAAACACACAGCCAATAGTAAACGCACATAGCACACATTTCACACACTGCACACCCCACGTACCACCGCACACAGGCACCCCACACACACATATACACACGGGCACGCCTGCACAATGCACTCACCCCCCCCCCCACCCCCCACACACACACAAAACTCAAAATGTATATCGACCCAACAGACAGTCGCAGGGCTCACACCAGACACAACAGAGCCCATATTTCTCATAAAACACAGAGACCACATCTGGCAGAGTACATGCAGCAAACACAACGAGGCACACTGAGCAAGCACAACCACACACGCACAACACATTTCGCATCACACACGTAACAACCACACCACACTCAGCCACTCAAACACAACCACACACGAGTCACAATCACATACGCAAAACACACACAACACTCACAAATCCATACTCGAAACACACGAGACCAACAAAGAAGACAAATAGCACACATGGCCCATACAGCACGCTACACACACAACCACGCACGGACACACCACACATACATTCTCACACAGGAGCATAACGCAGAACACACACATAACACAGATGCATGCAAAAACAAAAGTCAAAAGACACACACCACACACCTCAAGGCACATAACTTCTCAGAACACACGCGAGAAACATTGCTCAGGCTACGTATGGCACACACCATGAGGCATACTAGACAAGCACAACCACGCACAGTCAACACATCTCTCATCACGTGCATAACTCAAACCGCCAAGCACCACACACAACCTCTCTAACACAGCAACACACAAATCACAATCCCACACACCAAGCAGGCACAACACATACAAATCCACACACAACCAACAAAAACACACACAACACACCTATGAGGCACTACACACAACACTCAAAACGACAAGCATGCAATACAGAGCACACGCGGACCCACACGCAGACAGCCCGTGTCAAAACACACAGAAGCACACCCACACCAAATACACACTCAGAGCACGTCAGACACAACGCAAAGCTGGCATCACACAGGATGCTCTAAATACACAGAGCCCCCAACGTCTACCCTGTACGTAACACCCAGAAAGCGAATAGACAGCACTCACACAACCCAGAACGCAGGACATAACGCAACAGACAACAGAAAGACCAGACACGTTACACACGAAACAGGACACAGGAAGCCACACAGCAAACACATTTACAAACACCAACGGATAACTCATCAATAAATGACAAAATATACAACACACAAAGAATCACTCAACGCACACGACACGCAAGTCACCACCACACACATCACACGTTGCACGCCACACAGAGAAAAGTACACAGAACAATGTACTCAACAAGCAGTGAAGAACCCAATACCACACATGGCACATGCACAACACACACAACACGGACAACACACAGCACACAGAAAATAAACGAGACCCACAGATCACAGACAACACGGCACAAAACACACAAGAACACACAGCGCACACAGCACAGCAAACCAGAATACACACAGGTTCACAAAACAAACACCACAAATCGTTCACTACCATACACTCACAACACAAACAGCACCCCACACACACGCGCGCGACAAACCCAGAAGGCCCAACACATATCAAACACACACAGCACTCAGTAAAAAACACGTAACACACCACCCACGCAGAAAGACATTAAAAAAGGAACAACAGAGCCCACACAACACAACGCCCACAAAACTGCACATCACAATAGCACAAACAACACACACTACATACAACACCCACAATACAACACACATGCAAATCACCCACAACACGCAAAGCCAGTTTACCTACAACCTCCCAACACACAAACAGCACATCACACTACGCGGACCCCACACACACCGGGCACATAACTGCACACAATTCACATGAACCACGGTTCTCAGAGTAATCACAACACACACAGTGAGGCACACAGGCCAAGCATGGCCACACACAGTACACACATAACAAATTACGCTCATTACTCCAAACGCCAACCACACGCACAAATCACAGTCACACATGCAAAACGCACACCACACATACCGAACATACAAACCCACATTGAAGACACACGTATACCACAACAAAAAGAACACCGAATCTAAGCAGCACACATTTCACGCACGACTCCAAACGCACATGAAACCTGCAGCGCACAGAGCCGCACAGAATGCACAAGGCCAAACACACAACATATCCACAAAGCTATCGGTCATAGCCCACGGTATCTCACTCAACTTGCAAAACACACAGACCACCCAACACACAAATACGCAACACACAGGCAAGAATACACGCAACACAAGCACAAATAACAGAGCAGCACATCCCACGACACACACAAGCATCACACACAGAAATTGATATCACAACTCATAACAGTACACAGCACCCTGCATTAACAAAGCAACACACACAGGACAACGCAACCACTACATACCACACGTAAGGCCCCAAACGACACACACTCTAGGAGCCCCCACAACGCGCACAAGAAACACCCACAAACACGTACAGAGAGAACACACAGAACCTCCCAACACGCACACAGCACATCACGGAAAACAACACACAGCGCAAACATCACAGGACGTCAAGGCACACACAGTTCACACAACTCACAGTTCAGTGACAACACACAACAAGCACAGCGAGGCGGCACACTAACAAGCACAACCACACACAGACGACACATCTCACATCACACACATAACTCAAATCCAACGCACACACAGCCTCTCAAACACAGCCAAACACAAATCACAATCACACACGCAAAACAGGCACACCACACACGAAACCACATGAAAAGCACACAACCAACAAAAACCCACATAGCGCCACATTTCACACACTACGCACCACACACACAGTCACGCACAGACACCCCGCACTCATATCCAGCCACGGGCTGCACTACGCAAAGCGCACACGCACGAGACCCAAAATGTAGCAATACAAGTCACAAGGCACACACCAGACACATCAAAGCACACGATTTCTCACAACACACATGAACCACATTCCACAGAGCGCCCACAGCACACCCAATTAGGCACATTTAACAAGCACAACCACGCACAGACAACACATCTCACATCACACACGAAGCAAGCAAACACCCACACATACACTCAAACACAACCACACACAAGTCACAACCACACGCTCAAAGCACACACCACACACAACACATGCCGATTGACATGCAAAAAACACACAAACCACAAAGAGAGCACTGAATTTATGAAACCCTCATTTCACACACTACACATACCACACAAAACACACATAAGTCGTACAGCACACAGAGCCTCCCAGAACACACAGTGCAAAGCGCACAACATATCCACAGTGCATATTAGACACAACACAGTTAGTATCCCACACAACACGTAAAACACACAGATGACACAACGCACACACACAAATTATACTCAAAACAGGTAAGAGTACACACAACGCACAGGCAACTGAGAACACAACACATTGCACGTCACGCAACACACGTGCGGTCGCATCCCTCATTAAACATGAAACCGGAAACCGTTCACAGACTATTGCGACATTCCCAACCACGAACACAACATGCTACACAAATGACGCCGAACATGCCACACACAAAGGCACAATCCAAGCACACAACACCCCACACAGAACCACCCTCAACCGCACAGGTCACACAGCACTCCACAGGGAAATACACGCAGAACACACACTACAAACAACAAAGTACCCAAACTGCACACGTCACATACACAACAGTCACAGCACAGAAGGAACGCAACACACAGTAAAACACACACAACCACATTAACACCGCCCCGCACACTAAACCAGCAGATCACCGACATCACAGCAAAAAGTCACACAATAACACAGCATGCGAAATGTAACACGACACAGAATACACACACAATCACTCAACAGACACAACAAAACACACCCTGCCATATACACAAAAGACAAACGAGGCACCTCACACATAACACCAAACCCAACAAACACAAAACACATCACAGAAAAGACGCACAACAAAAACATTGCGCACACGACACACACATTAAAAGAAACACATCAATGCATTACCACAACACCCGAAGTAGTACACAAATCACAGATCAATGCAGCACACAACACACACAAACATCACACACGAATTACACATCACACCTCATAACACACACAAAACCCTGCATTGACAACACAGCACACGGAGTGAAGTGAAGCAACCACTACGTACCACACATTAAGAAGCCACACACTCAGGGGATAACAAAAAACACAACACCCACTAACACAATGATACGGAGAACACACACAAACTCAAGTCACAAACAACACAACGTATGAAACAACACACACCACATACATCACAGGACACAAAGGCACCCATTTCTCACAAATCGCATTTAACCATGTACACACCACTCACACAATGAGGCACACTACACAAGCAGAACCGCATACAGAGAACACATCTCAACTCACACTCACAGCAACCAATTACACACAAAACCTCTCAAACACAGCCAAACACGTATCGCACACGCACACGCAAGACACACACAGCGCATACACAAAACACACAGCCAATAGTAAACGCACATAGCACACATTTCACACACTGCACACCCCACGTACCACCGCACACAGGCACCCCACACACACATATACACACGGGCACGCCTGCACAATGCACTCACCCCCCCCCCACCCCCCACACACACACAAAACTCAAAATGTATATCGACCCAACAGACAGTCGCAGGGCTCACACCAGACACAACAGAGCCCATATTTCTCATAAAACACAGAGACCACATCTGGCAGAGTACATGCAGCAAACACAACGAGGCACACTGAGCAAGCACAACCACACACGCACAACACATTTCGCATCACACACGTAACAACCACACCACACTCAGCCACTCAAACACAACCACACACGAGTCACAATCACATACGCAAAACACACACAACACTCACAAATCCATACTCGAAACACACGAGACCAACAAAGAAGACAAATAGCACACATGGCCCATACAGCACGCTACACACACAACCACGCACGGACACACCACACATACATTCTCACACAGGAGCATAACGCAGAACACACACATAACACAGATGCATGCAAAAACAAAAGTCAAAAGACACACACCACACACCTCAAGGCACATAACTTCTCAGAACACACGCGAGAAACATTGCTCAGGCTACGTATGGCACACACCATGAGGCATACTAGACAAGCACAACCACGCACAGTCAACACATCTCTCATCACGTGCATAACTCAAACCGCCAAGCACCACACACAACCTCTCTAACACAGCAACACACAAATCACAATCCCACACACCAAGCAGGCACAACACATACAAATCCACACACAACCAACAAAAACACACACAACACACCTATGAGGCACTACACACAACACTCAAAACGACAAGCATGCAATACAGAGCACACGCGGACCCACACGCAGACAGCCCGTGTCAAAACACACAGAAGCACACCCACACCAAATACACACTCAGAGCACGTCAGACACAACGCAAAGCTGGCATCACACAGGATGCTCTAAATACACAGAGCCCCCAACGTCTACCCTGTACGTAACACCCAGAAAGCGAATAGACAGCACTCACACAACCCAGAACGCAGGACATAACGCAACAGACAACAGAAAGACCAGACACGTTACACACGAAACAGGACACAGGAAGCCACACAGCAAACACATTTACAAACACCAACGGATAACTCATCAATAAATGACAAAATATACAACACACAAAGAATCACTCAACGCACACGACACGCAAGTCACCACCACACACATCACACGTTGCACGCCACACAGAGAAAAGTACACAGAACAATGTACTCAACAAGCAGTGAAGAACCCAATACCACACATGGCACATGCACAACACACACAACACGGACAACACACAGCACACAGAAAATAAACGAGACGCACAGATCACAGACAACACGGCACAAAACACACAAGAACACACAGCGCACACAGCACAGCAAACCAGAATACACACAGGTTCACAAAACAAACACCACAAATCGTTCACTACCATACACTCACAACACAAACAGCACCCCACACACACGCGCGCGACAAACCCAGAAGGCCCAACACATATCAAACACACACAGCACTCAGTAAAAAACACGTAACACACCACCCACGCAGAAAGACATTAAAAAAGGAACAACAGAGCCCACACAACACAACGCCCACAAAACTGCACATCACAATAGCACAAACAACACACACTACATACAACACCCACAATACAACACACATAAAACAACACCCACAACACACATGCAAATCACCCACAACACGCAAAGCCAGTTTACCTACAACCTCCCAACACACAAACAGCACATCACACTACGCGGACCCCACACACACCGGGCACATAACTGCACACAATTCACATGAACCACGGTTCTCAGAGTAATCACAACACACACAGTGAGGCACACAGGCCAAGCATGGCCACACACAGTACACACATAACAAATTACGCTCATTACTCCAAACGCCAACCACACGCACAAATCACAGTCACACATGCAAAACGCACACCACACATACCGAACATACAAACCCACATTGAAGACACACGTATACCACAACAAAAAGAACACCGAATCTAAGCAGCACACATTTCACGCACGACTCCAAACGCACATGAAACCTGCAGCGCACAGAGCCGCACAGAATGCACAAGGCCAAACACACAACATATCCACAAAGCTATCGGTCATAGCCCACGGTATCTCACTCAACTTGCAAAACACACAGACCACCCAACACACAAATACGCAACACACAGGCAAGAATACACGCAACACAAGCACAAATAACAGAGCAGCACATCCCACGACACACACAAGCATCACACACAGAAATTGATATCACAACTCATAACAGTACACAGCACCCTGCATTAACAAAGCAACACACACAGGACAACGCAACCACTACATACCACACATAAGGCCCCAAACGACACACACTCTAGGAGCCCCCACAACGCGCACAAGAAACACCCACAAACACGTACAGAGAGAACACACAGAACCTCCCAACACGCACACAGCACATCACGGAAAACAACACACAGCGCAAACATCACAGGACGTCAAGGCACACACAGTTCACACAACTCACAGTTCAGTGACAACACACAACAAGCACAGCGAGGCGGCACACTAACAAGCACAACCACACACAGACGACACATCTCACATCACACACATAACTCAAATCCAACGCACACACAGCCTCTCAAACACAGCCAAACACAAATCACAATCACACACGCAAAACAGGCACACCACACACGAAACCACATGAAAAGCACACAACCAACAAAAACCCACATAGCGCCACATTTCACACACTACGCACCACACACACAGTCACGCACAGACACCCCGCACTCATATCCAGCCACGGGCTGCACTACGCAAAGCGCACACGCACGAGACCCAAAATGTAGCAATACAAGTCACAAGGCACACACCAGACACATCAAAGCACACGATTTCTCACAACACACATGAACCACATTCCACAGAGCGCCCACAGCACACCCAATTAGGCACATTTAACAAGCACAACCACGCACAGACAACACATCTCACATCACACACGAAGCAAGCAAACACCCACACATACACTCAAACACAACCACACACAAGTCACAACCACACGCTCAAAGCACACACCACACACAACACATGCCGATTGACATGCAAAAAACACACAAACCACAAAGAGAGCACTGAATTTATGAAACCCTCATTTCACACACTACACATACCACACAAAACACACATAAGTCGTACAGCACACAGAGCCTCCCAGAACACACAGTGCAAAGCGCACAACATATCCACAGTGCATATTAGACACAACACAGTTAGTATCCCACACAACACGTAAAACACACAGATGACACAACGCACACACACAAATTATACTCAAAACAGGTAAGAGTACACACAACGCACAGGCAACTGAGAACACAACACATTGCACGTCACGCAACACACGTGCGGTCGCATCCCTCATTAAACATGAAACCGGAAACCGTTCACAGACTATTGCGACATTCCCAACCACGAACACAACATGCTACACAAATGACGCCGAACATGCCACACACAAAGGCACAATCCAAGCACACAACACCCCACACAGAACCACCCTCAACCGCACAGGTCACACAGCACTCCACAGGGAAATACACGCAGAACACACACTACAAACAACAAAGTACCCAAACTGCACACGTCACATACACAACAGTCACAGCACAGAAGGAACGCAACACACAGTAAAACACACACAACCACATTAACACCGCCCCGCACACTAAACCAGCAGATCACCGACATCACAGCAAAAAGTCACACAATAACACAGCATGCGAAATGTAACACGACACAGAATACACACACAATCACTCAACAGACACAACAAAACACACCCTGCCATATACACAAAAGACAAACGAGGCACCTCACACATAACACCAAACCCAACAAACACAAAACACATCACAGAAAAGACGCACAACAAAAACATTGCGCACACGACACACACATTAAAAGAAACACATCAATGCATTACCACAACACCCGAAGTAGTACACAAATCACAGATCAATGCAGCACACAACACACACAAACATCACACACGAATTACACATCACACCTCATAACACACACAAAACCCTGCATTGACAACACAGCACACGGAGTGAAGTGAAGCAACCACTACGTACCACACATTAAGAAGCCACACACTCAGGGGATAACAAAAAACACAACACCCACTAACACAATGATACGGAGAACACACACAAACTCAAGTCACAAACAACACAACATATGAAACAACACACACCACATACATCACAGGACACAAAGGCACCCATTTCTCACAAATCGCATTTAACCATGTACACACCACTCACAATGAGGCACACTACACAAGCAGAACCGCATACAGAGAACACATCTCAACTCACACTCACAGCAACCAATTACACACAAAACCTCTCAAACACAGCCAAACACGTATCGCACACGCACACGCAAGACACACACAGCGCATACACAAAACACACAGCCAATAGTAAACGCACATAGCACACATTTCACACACTGCACACCCCACGTACCACCGCACACAGGCACCCCACACACACATATACACACGGGCACGCCTGCACAATGCACTCACCCCCCCCCACCCCCCACACACACACAAAACTCAAAATGTATATCGACCCAACAGACAGTCGCAGGGCTCACACCAGACACAACAGAGCCCATATTTCTCATAAAACACAGAGACCACATCTGGCAGAGTACATGCAGCAAACACAACGAGGCACACTGAGCAAGCACAACCACACACGCACAACACATTTCGCATCACACACGTAACAACCACACCACACTCAGCCACTCAAACACAACCACACACGAGTCACAATCACATACGCAAAACACACACAACACTCACAAATCCATACTCGAAACACACGAGACCAACAAAGAAGACAAATAGCACACATGGCCCATACAGCACGCTACACACACAACCACGCACGGACACACCACACATACATTCTCACACAGGAGCATAACGCAGAACACACACATAACACAGATGCATGCAAAAACAAAAGTCAAAAGACACACACCACACACCTCAAGGCACATAACTTCTCAGAACACACGCGAGAAACATTGCTCAGGCTACGTATGGCACACACCATGAGGCATACTAGACAAGCACAACCACGCACAGTCAACACATCTCTCATCACGTGCATAACTCAAACCGCCAAGCACCACACACAACCTCTCTAACACAGCAACACACAAATCACAATCCCACACACCAAGCAGGCACAACACATACAAATCCACACACAACCAACAAAAACACACACAACACACCTATGAGGCACTACACACAACACTCAAAACGACAAGCATGCAATACAGAGCACACGCGGACCCACACGCAGACAGCCCGTGTCAAAACACACAGAAGCACACCCACACCAAATACACACTCAGAGCACGTCAGACACAACGCAAAGCTGGCATCACACAGGATGCTCTAAATACACAGAGCCCCCAACGTCTACCCTGTACGTAACACCCAGAAAGCGAATAGACAGCACTCACACAACCCAGAACGCAGGACATAACGCAACAGACAACAGAAAGACCAGACACGTTACACACGAAACAGGACACAGGAAGCCACACAGCAAACACATTTACAAACACCAACGGATAACTCATCAATAAATGACAAAATATACAACACACAAAGAATCACTCAACGCACACGACACGCAAGTCACCACCACACACATCACACGTTGCACGCCACACAGAGAAAAGTACACAGAACAATGTACTCAACAAGCAGTGAAGAACCCAATACCACACATGGCACATGCACAACACACACAACACGGACAACACACAGCACACAGAAAATAAACGAGACGCACAGATCACAGACAACACGGCACAAAACACACAAGAACACACAGCGCACACAGCACAGCAAACCAGAATACACACAGGTTCACAAAACAAACACCACAAATCGTTCACTACCATACACTCACAACACAAACAGCACCCCACACACACGCGCGCGACAAACCCAGAAGGCCCAACACATATCAAACACACACAGCACTCAGTAAAAAACACGTAACACACCACCCACGCAGAAAGACATTAAAAAAGGAACAACAGAGCCCACACAACACAACGCCCACAAAACTGCACATCACAATAGCACAAACAACACACACTACATACAACACCCACAATACAACACACATAAAACAACACCCACAACACACATGCAAATCACCCACAACACGCAAAGCCAGTTTACCTACAACCTCCCAACACACAAACAGCACATCACACTACGCGGACCCCACACACACCGGGCACATAACTGCACACAATTCACATGAACCACGGTTCTCAGAGTAATCACAACACACACAGTGAGGCACACAGGCCAAGCATGGCCACACACAGTACACACATAACAAATTACGCTCATTACTCCAAACGCCAACCACACGCACAAATCACAGTCACACATGCAAAACGCACACCACACATACCGAACATACAAACCCACATTGAAGACACACGTATACCACAACAAAAAGAACACCGAATCTAAGCAGCACACATTTCACGCACGACTCCAAACGCACATGAAACCTGCAGCGCACAGAGCCGCACAGAATGCACAAGGCCAAACACACAACATATCCACAAAGCTATCGGTCATAGCCCACGGTATCTCACTCAACTTGCAAAACACACAGACCACCCAACACACAAATACGCAACACACAGGCAAGAATACACGCAACACAAGCACAAATAACAGAGCAGCACATCCCACGACACACACAAGCATCACACACAGAAATTGATATCACAACTCATAACAGTACACAGCACCCTGCATTAACAAAGCAACACACACAGGACAACGCAACCACTACATACCACACATAAGGCCCCAAACGACACACACTCTAGGAGCCCCCACAACGCGCACAAGAAACACCCACAAACACGTACAGAGAGAACACACAGAACCTCCCAACACGCACACAGCACATCACGGAAAACAACACACAGCGCAAACATCACAGGACGTCAAGGCACACACAGTTCACACAACTCACAGTTCAGTGACAACACACAACAAGCACAGCGAGGCGGCACACTAACAAGCACAACCACACACAGACGACACATCTCACATCACACACATAACTCAAATCCAACGCACACACAGCCTCTCAAACACAGCCAAACACAAATCACAATCACACACGCAAAACAGGCACACCACACACGAAACCACATGAAAAGCACACAACCAACAAAAACCCACATAGCGCCACATTTCACACACTACGCACCACACACACAGTCACGCACAGACACCCCGCACTCATATCCAGCCACGGGCTGCACTACGCAAAGCGCACACGCACGAGACCCAAAATGTAGCAATACAAGTCACAAGGCACACACCAGACACATCAAAGCACACGATTTCTCACAACACACATGAACCACATTCCACAGAGCGCCCACAGCACACCCAATTAGGCACATTTAACAAGCACAACCACGCACAGACAACACATCTCACATCACACACGAAGCAAGCAAACACCCACACATACACTCAAACACAACCACACACAAGTCACAACCACACGCTCAAAGCACACACCACACACAACACATGCCGATTGACATGCAAAAAACACACAAACCACAAAGAGAGCACTGAATTTATGAAACCCTCATTTCACACACTACACATACCACACAAAACACACATAAGTCGTACAGCACACAGAGCCTCCCAGAACACACAGTGCAAAGCGCACAACATATCCACAGTGCATATTAGACACAACACAGTTAGTATCCCACACAACACGTAAAACACACAGATGACACAACGCACACACACAAATTATACTCAAAACAGGTAAGAGTACACACAACGCACAGGCAACTGAGAACACAACACATTGCACGTCACGCAACACACGTGCGGTCGCATCCCTCATTAAACATGAAACCGGAAACCGTTCACAGACTATTGCGACATTCCCAACCACGAACACAACATGCTACACAAATGACGCCGAACATGCCACACACAAAGGCACAATCCAAGCACACAACACCCCACACAGAACCACCCTCAACCGCACAGGTCACACAGCACTCCACAGGGAAATACACGCAGAACACACACTACAAACAACAAAGTACCCAAACTGCACACGTCACATACACAACAGTCACAGCACAGAAGGAACGCAACACACAGTAAAACACACACAACCACATTAACACCGCCCCGCACACTAAACCAGCAGATCACCGACATCACAGCAAAAAGTCACACAATAACACAGCATGCGAAATGTAACACGACACAGAATACACACACAATCACTCAACAGACACAACAAAACACACCCTGCCATATACACAAAAGACAAACGAGGCACCTCACACATAACACCAAACCCAACAAACACAAAACACATCACAGAAAAGACGCACAACAAAAACATTGCGCACACGACACACACATTAAAAGAAACACATCAATGCATTACCACAACACCCGAAGTAGTACACAAATCACAGATCAATGCAGCACACAACACACACAAACATCACACACGAATTACACATCACACCTCATAACACACACAAAACCCTGCATTGACAACACAGCACACGGAGTGAAGTGAAGCAACCACTACGTACCACACATTAAGAAGCCACACACTCAGGGGATAACAAAAAACACAACACCCACTAACACAATGATACGGAGAACACACACAAACTCAAGTCACAAACAACACAACATATGAAACAACACACACCACATACATCACAGGACACAAAGGCACCCATTTCTCACAAATCGCATTTAACCATGTACACACCACTCACAATGAGGCACACTACACAAGCAGAACCGCATACAGAGAACACATCTCAACTCACACTCACAGCAACCAATTACACACAAAACCTCTCAAACACAGCCAAACACGTATCGCACACGCACACGCAAGACACACACAGCGCATACACAAAACACACAGCCAATAGTAAACGCACATAGCACACATTTCACACACTGCACACCCCACGTACCACCGCACACAGGCACCCCACACACACATATACACACGGGCACGCCTGCACAATGCACTCACCCCCCCCACCCCACACACACACACAAAACTCAAAATGTATATCGACCCAACAGACAGTCGCAGGGCTCACACCAGACACAACAGAGCCCATATTTCTCATAAAACACAGAGACCACATCTGGCAGAGTACATGCAGCAAACACAACGAGGCACACTGAGCAAGCACAACCACACACGCACAACACATTTCGCATCACACACGTAACAACCACACCACACTCAGCCACTCAAACACAACCACACACGAGTCACAATCACATACGCAAAACACACACAACACTCACAAATCCATACTCGAAACACACGAGACCAACAAAGAAGACAAATAGCACACATGGCCCATACAGCACGCTACACACACAACCACGCACGGACACACCACACATACATTCTCACACAGGAGCATAACGCAGAACACACACATAACACAGATGCATGCAAAAACAAAAGTCAAAAGACACACACCACACACCTCAAGGCACATAACTTCTCAGAACACACGCGAGAAACATTGCTCAGGCTACGTATGGCACACACCATGAGGCATACTAGACAAGCACAACCACGCACAGTCAACACATCTCTCATCACGTGCATAACTCAAACCGCCAAGCACCACACACAACCTCTCTAACACAGCAACACACAAATCACAATCCCACACACCAAGCAGGCACAACACATACAAATCCACACACAACCAACAAAAACACACACAACACACCTATGAGGCACTACACACAACACTCAAAACGACAAGCATGCAATACAGAGCACACGCGGACCCACACGCAGACAGCCCGTGTCAAAACACACAGAAGCACACCCACACCAAATACACACTCAGAGCACGTCAGACACAACGCAAAGCTGGCATCACACAGGATGCTCTAAATACACAGAGCCCCCAACGTCTACCCTGTACGTAACACCCAGAAAGCGAATAGACAGCACTCACACAACCCAGAACGCAGGACATAACGCAACAGACAACAGAAAGACCAGACACGTTACACACGAAACAGGACACAGGAAGCCACACAGCAAACACATTTACAAACACCAACGGATAACTCATCAATAAATGACAAAATATACAACACACAAAGAATCACTCAACGCACACGACACGCAAGTCACCACCACACACATCACACGTTGCACGCCACACAGAGAAAAGTACACAGAACAATGTACTCAACAAGCAGTGAAGAACCCAATACCACACATGGCACATGCACAACACACACAACACGGACAACACACAGCACACAGAAAATAAACGAGACGCACAGATCACAGACAACACGGCACAAAACACACAAGAACACACAGCGCACACAGCACAGCAAACCAGAATACACACAGGTTCACAAAACAAACACCACAAATCGTTCACTACCATACACTCACAACACAAACAGCACCCCACACACACGCGCGCAACAAACCCAGGAGGCCCAACACATATCAAACACACACAGCACTCAGTAAAAAACACGTAACACACCACCCACGCAGAAAGACATTAAAAAAGGAACAACAGAGCCCACACAACACAACGCCCACAAAACTGCACATCACAATAGCACAAACAACACACACTACATACAACACCCACAATACAACACACATAAAACAACACCCACAACACACATGCAAATCACCCACAACACGCAAAGCCAGTTTACCTACAACCTCCCAACACACAAACAGCACATCACACTACGCGGACCCCACACACACCGGGCACATAACTGCACACAATTCACATGAACCACGGTTCTCAGAGTAATCACAACACACACAGTGAGGCACACAGGCCAAGCATGGCCACACACAGTACACACATAACAAATTACGCTCATTACTCCAAACGCCAACCACACGCACAAATCACAGTCACACATGCAAAACGCACACCACACATACCGAACATACAAACCCACATTGAAGACACACGTATACCACAACAAAAAGAACACCGAATCTAAGCAGCACACATTTCACGCACGACTCCAAACGCACATGAAACCTGCAGCGCACAGAGCCGCACAGAATGCACAAGGCCAAACACACAACATATCCACAAAGCTATCGGTCATAGCCCACGGTATCTCACTCAACTTGCAAAACACACAGACCACCCAACACACAAATACGCAACACACAGGCAAGAATACACGCAACACAAGCACAAATAACAGAGCAGCACATCCCACGACACACACAAGCATCACACACAGAAATTGATATCACAACTCATAACAGTACACAGCACCCTGCATTAACAAAGCAACACACACAGGACAACGCAACCACTACATACCACACGTAAGGCCCCAAACGACACACACTCTAGGAGCCCCCACAACGCGCACAAGAAACACCCACAAACACGTACAGAGAGAACACACAGAACCTCCCAACACGCACACAGCACATCACGGAAAACAACACACAGCGCAAACATCACAGGACGTCAAGGCACACACAGTTCACACAACTCACAGTTCAGTGACAACACACAACAAGCACAGCGAGGCGGCACACTAACAAGCACAACCACACACAGACGACACATCTCACATCACACACATAACTCAAATCCAACGCACACACAGCCTCTCAAACACAGCCAAACACAAATCACAATCACACACGCAAAACAGGCACACCACACACGAAACCACATGAAAAGCACACAACCAACAAAAACCCACATAGCGCCACATTTCACACACTACGCACCACACACACAGTCACGCACAGACACCCCGCACTCATATCCAGCCACGGGCTGCACTACGCAAAGCGCACACGCACGAGACCCAAAATGTAGCAATACAAGTCACAAGGCACACACCAGACACATCAAAGCACACGATTTCTCACAACACACATGAACCACATTCCACAGAGCGCCCACAGCACACCCAATTAGGCACATTTAACAAGCACAACCACGCACAGACAACACATCTCACATCACACACGAAGCAAGCAAACACCCACACATACACTCAAACACAACCACACACAAGTCACAACCACACGCTCAAAGCACACACCACACACAACACATGCCGATTGACATGCAAAAAACACACAAACCACAAAGAGAGCACTGAATTTATGAAACCCTCATTTCACACACTACACATACCACACAAAACACACATAAGTCGTACAGCACACAGAGCCTCCCAGAACACACAGTGCAAAGCGCACAACATATCCACAGTGCATATTAGACACAACACAGTTAGTATCCCACACAACACGTAAAACACACAGATGACACAACGCACACACACAAATTATACTCAAAACAGGTAAGAGTACACACAACGCACAGGCAACTGAGAACACAACACATTGCACGTCACGCAACACACGTGCGGTCGCATCCCTCATTAAACATGAAACCGGAAACCGTTCACAGACTATTGCGACATTCCCAACCACGAACACAACATGCTACACAAATGACGCCGAACATGCCACACACAAAGGCACAATCCAAGCACACAACACCCCACACAGAACCACCCTCAACCGCACAGGTCACACAGCACTCCACAGGGAAATACACGCAGAACACACACTACAAACAACAAAGTACCCAAACTGCACACGTCACATACACAACAGTCACAGCACAGAAGGAACGCAACACACAGTAAAACACACACAACCACATTAACACCGCCCCGCACACTAAACCAGCAGATCACCGACATCACAGCAAAAAGTCACACAATAACACAGCATGCGAAATGTAACACGACACAGAATACACACACAATCACTCAACAGACACAACAAAACACACCCTGCCATATACACAAAAGACAAACGAGGCACCTCACACATAGCACCAAACCCAACAAACACAAAACACATCACAGAAAAGACGCACAACAAAAACATTGCGCACACGACACACACATTAAAAGAAACACATCAATGCATTACCACAACACCCGAAGTAGTACACAAATCACAGATCAATGCAGCACACAACACACACAAACATCACACACGAATTACACATCACACCTCATAACACACACAAAACCCTGCATTGACAACACAGCACACGGAGTGAAGTGAAGCAACCACTACGTACCACACATTAAGAAGCCACACACTCAGGGGATAACAAAAAACACAACACCCACTAACACAATGATACGGAGAACACACACAAACTCAAGTCACAAACAACACAACATATGAAACAACACACACCACATACATCACAGGACACAAAGGCACCCATTTCTCACAAATCGCATTTAACCATGTACACACCACTCACACAATGAGGCACACTACACAAGCAGAACCGCATACAGAGAACACATCTCAACTCACACTCACAGCAACCAATTACACACAAAACCTCTCAAACACAGCCAAACACGTATCGCACACGCACACGCAAGACACACACAGCGCATACACAAAACACACAGCCAATAGTAAACGCACATAGCACACATTTCACACACTGCACACCCCACGTACCACCGCACACAGGCACCCCACACACACATATACACACGGGCACGCCTGCACAATGCACTCACCCCCCCCCACCCCACACACACACACAAAACTCAAAATGTATATCGACCCAACAGACAGTCGCAGGGCTCACACCAGACACAACAGAGCCCATATTTCTCATAAAACACAGAGACCACATCTGGCAGAGTACATGCAGCAAACACAACGAGGCACACTGAGCAAGCACAACCACACACGCACAACACATTTCGCATCACACACGTAACAACCACACCACACTCAGCCACTCAAACACAACCACACACGAGTCACAATCACATACGCAAAACACACACAACACTCACAAATCCATACTCGAAACACACGAGACCAACAAAGAAGACAAATAGCACACATGGCCCATACAGCACGCTACACACACAACCACGCACGGACACACCACACATACATTCTCACACAGGAGCATAACGCAGAACACACACATAACACAGATGCATGCAAAAACAAAAGTCAAAAGACACACACCACACACCTCAAGGCACATAACTTCTCAGAACACACGCGAGAAACATTGCTCAGGCTACGTATGGCACACACCATGAGGCATACTAGACAAGCACAACCACGCACAGTCAACACATCTCTCATCACGTGCATAACTCAAACCGCCAAGCACCACACACAACCTCTCTAACACAGCAACACACAAATCACAATCCCACACACCAAGCAGGCACAACACATACAAATCCACACACAACCAACAAAAACACACACAACACACCTATGAGGCACTACACACAACACTCAAAACGACAAGCATGCAATACAGAGCACACGCGGACCCACACGCAGACAGCCCGTGTCAAAACACACAGAAGCACACCCACACCAAATACACACTCAGAGCACGTCAGACACAACGCAAAGCTGGCATCACACAGGATGCTCTAAATACACAGAGCCCCCAACGTCTACCCTGTACGTAACACCCAGAAAGCGAATAGACAGCACTCACACAACCCAGAACGCAGGACATAACGCAACAGACAACAGAAAGACCAGACACGTTACACACGAAACAGGACACAGGAAGCCACACAGCAAACACATTTACAAACACCAACGGATAACTCATCAATAAATGACAAAATATACAACACACAAAGAATCACTCAACGCACATGACACGCAAGTCACCACCACACACATCACACGTTGCACGCCACACAGAGAAAAGTACACAGAACAATGTACTCAACAAGCAGTGAAGAACCCAATACCACACATGGCACATGCACAACACACACAACACGGACAACACACAGCACACAGAAAATAAACGAGACCCACAGATCACAGACAACACGGCACAAAACACACAAGAACACACAGCGCACACAGCACAGCAAACCAGAATACACACAGGTTCACAAAACAAACACCACAAATCGTTCACTACCATACACTCACAACACAAACAGCACCCCACACACACGCGCGCGACAAACCCAGAAGGCCCAACACATATCAAACACACACAGCACTCAGTAAAAAACACGTAACACACCACCCACGCAGAAAGACATTAAAAAAGGAACAACAGAGCCCACACAACACAACGCCCACAAAACTGCACATCACAATAGCACAAACAACACACACTACATACAACACCCACAATACAACACACATGCAAATCACCCACAACACGCAAAGCCAGTTTACCTACAACCTCCCAACACACAAACAGCACATCACACTACGCGGACCCCACACACACCGGGCACATAACTGCACACAATTCACATGAACCACGGTTCTCAGAGTAATCACAACACACACAGTGAGGCACACAGGCCAAGCATGGCCACACACAGTACACACATAACAAATTACGCTCATTACTCCAAACGCCAACCACACGCACAAATCACAGTCACACATGCAAAACGCACACCACACATACCGAACATACAAACCCACATTGAAGACACACGTATACCACAACAAAAAGAACACCGAATCTAAGCAGCACACATTTCACGCACGACTCCAAACGCACATGAAACCTGCAGCGCACAGAGCCGCACAGAATGCACAAGGCCAAACACACAACATATCCACAAAGCTATCGGTCATAGCCCACGGTATCTCACTCAACTTGCAAAACACACAGACCACCCAACACACAAATACGCAACACACAGGCAAGAATACACGCAACACAAGCACAAATAACAGAGCAGCACATCCCACGACACACACAAGCATCACACACAGAAATTGATATCACAACTCATAACAGTACACAGCACCCTGCATTAACAAAGCAACACACACAGGACAACGCAACCACTACATACCACACGTAAGGCCCCAAACGACACACACTCTAGGAGCCCCCACAACGCGCACAAGAAACACCCACAAACACGTACAGAGAGAACACACAGAACCTCCCAACACGCACACAGCACATCACGGAAAACAACACACAGCGCAAACATCACAGGACGTCAAGGCACACACAGTTCACACAACTCACAGTTCAGTGACAACACACAACAAGCACAGCGAGGCGGCACACTAACAAGCACAACCACACACAGACGACACATCTCACATCACACACATAACTCAAATCCAACGCACACACAGCCTCTCAAACACAGCCAAACACAAATCACAATCACACACGCAAAACAGGCACACCACACACGAAACCACATGAAAAGCACACAACCAACAAAAACCCACATAGCGCCACATTTCACACACTACGCACCACACACACAGTCACGCACAGACACCCCGCACTCATATCCAGCCACGGGCTGCACTACGCAAAGCGCACACGCACGAGACCCAAAATGTAGCAATACAAGTCACAAGGCACACACCAGACACATCAAAGCACACGATTTCTCACAACACACATGAACCACATTCCACAGAGCGCCCACAGCACACCCAATTAGGCACATTTAACAAGCACAACCACGCACAGACAACACATCTCACATCACACACGAAGCAAGCAAACACCCACACATACACTCAAACACAACCACACACAAGTCACAACCACACGCTCAAAGCACACACCACACACAACACATGCCGATTGACATGCAAAAAACACACAAACCACAAAGAGAGCACTGAATTTATGAAACCCTCATTTCACACACTACACATACCACACAAAACACACATAAGTCGTACAGCACACAGAGCCTCCCAGAACACACAGTGCAAAGCGCACAACATATCCACAGTGCATATTAGACACAACACAGTTAGTATCCCACACAACACGTAAAACACACAGATGACACAACGCACACACACAAATTATACTCAAAACAGGTAAGAGTACACACAACGCACAGGCAACTGAGAACACAACACATTGCACGTCACGCAACACACGTGCGGTCGCATCCCTCATTAAACATGAAACCGGAAACCGTTCACAGACTATTGCGACATTCCCAACCACGAACACAACATGCTACACAAATGACGCCGAACATGCCACACACAAAGGCACAATCCAAGCACACAACACCCCACACAGAACCACCCTCAACCGCACAGGTCACACAGCACTCCACAGGGAAATACACGCAGAACACACACTACAAACAACAAAGTACCCAAACTGCACACGTCACATACACAACAGTCACAGCACAGAAGGAACGCAACACACAGTAAAACACACACAACCACATTAACACCGCCCCGCACACTAAACCAGCAGATCACCGACATCACAGCAAAAAGTCACACAATAACACAGCATGCGAAATGTAACACGACACAGAATACACACACAATCACTCAACAGACACAACAAAACACACCCTGCCATATACACAAAAGACAAACGAGGCACCTCACACATAACACCAAACCCAACAAACACAAAACACATCACAGAAAAGACGCACAACAAAAACATTGCGCACACGACACACACATTAAAAGAAACACATCAATGCATTACCACAACACCCGAAGTAGTACACAAATCACAGATCAATGCAGCACACAACACACACAAACATCACACACGAATTACACATCACACCTCATAACACACACAAAACCCTGCATTGACAACACAGCACACGGAGTGAAGTGAAGCAACCACTACGTACCACACATTAAGAAGCCACACACTCAGGGGATAACAAAAAACACAACACCCACTAACACAATGATACGGAGAACACACACAAACTCAAGTCACAAACAACACAACATATGAAACAACACACACCACATACATCACAGGACACAAAGGCACCCATTTCTCACAAATCGCATTTAACCATGTACACACCACTCACACAATGAGGCACACTACACAAGCAGAACCGCATACAGAGAACACATCTCAACTCACACTCACAGCAACCAATTACACACAAAACCTCTCAAACACAGCCAAACACGTATCGCACACGCACACGCAAGACACACACAGCGCATACACAAAACACACAGCCAATAGTAAACGCACATAGCACACATTTCACACACTGCACACCCCACGTACCACCGCACACAGGCACCCCACACACACATATACACACGGGCACGCCTGCACAATGCACTCACCCCCCCCCACCCCACACACACACACAAAACTCAAAATGTATATCGACCCAACAGACAGTCGCAGGGCTCACACCAGACACAACAGAGCCCATATTTCTCATAAAACACAGAGACCACATCTGGCAGAGTACATGCAGCAAACACAACGAGGCACACTGAGCAAGCACAACCACACACGCACAACACATTTCGCATCACACACGTAACAACCACACCACACTCAGCCACTCAAACACAACCACACACGAGTCACAATCACATACGCAAAACACACACAACACTCACAAATCCATACTCGAAACACACGAGACCAACAAAGAAGACAAATAGCACACATGGCCCATACAGCACGCTACACACACAACCACGCACGGACACACCACACATACATTCTCACACAGGAGCATAACGCAGAACACACACATAACACAGATGCATGCAAAAACAAAAGTCAAAAGACACACACCACACACCTCAAGGCACATAACTTCTCAGAACACACGCGAGAAACATTGCTCAGGCTACGTATGGCACACACCATGAGGCATACTAGACAAGCACAACCACGCACAGTCAACACATCTCTCATCACGTGCATAACTCAAACCGCCAAGCACCACACACAACCTCTCTAACACAGCAACACACAAATCACAATCCCACACACCAAGCAGGCACAACACATACAAATCCACACACAACCAACAAAAACACACACAACACACCTATGAGGCACTACACACAACACTCAAAACGACAAGCATGCAATACAGAGCACACGCGGACCCACACGCAGACAGCCCGTGTCAAAACACACAGAAGCACACCCACACCAAATACACACTCAGAGCACGTCAGACACAACGCAAAGCTGGCATCACACAGGATGCTCTAAATACACAGAGCCCCCAACGTCTACCCTGTACGTAACACCCAGAAAGCGAATAGACAGCACTCACACAACCCAGAACGCAGGACATAACGCAACAGACAACAGAAAGACCAGACACGTTACACACGAAACAGGACACAGGAAGCCACACAGCAAACACATTTACAAACACCAACGGATAACTCATCAATAAATGACAAAATATACAACACACAAAGAATCACTCAACGCACACGACACGCAAGTCACCACCACACACATCACACGTTGCACGCCACACAGAGAAAAGTACACAGAACAATGTACTCAACAAGCAGTGAAGAACCCAATACCACACATGGCACATGCACAACACACACAACACGGACAACACACAGCACACAGAAAATAAACGAGACGCACAGATCACAGACAACACGGCACAAAACACACAAGAACACACAGCGCACACAGCACAGCAAACCAGAATACACACAGGTTCACAAAACAAACACCACAAATCGTTCACTACCATACACTCACAACACAAACAGCACCCCACACACACGCGCGCGACAAACCCAGAAGGCCCAACACATATCAAACACACACAGCACTCAGTAAAAAACACGTGACACACCACCCACGCAGAAAGACATTAAAAAAGGAACAACAGAGCCCACACAACACAACGCCCACAAAACTGCACATCACAATAGCACAAACAACACACACTACATACAACACCCACAATACAACACACATAAAACAACACCCACAACACACATGCAAATCACCCACAACACGCAAAGCCAGTTTACCTACAACCTCCCAACACACAAACAGCACATCACACTACGCGGACCCCACACACACCGGGCACATAACTGCACACAATTCACATGAACCACGGTTCTCAGAGTAATCACAACACACACAGTGAGGCACACAGGCCAAGCATGGCCACACACAGTACACACATAACAAATTACGCTCATTACTCCAAACGCCAACCACACGCACAAATCACAGTCACACATGCAAAACGCACACCACACATACCGAACATACAAACCCACATTGAAGACACACGTATACCACAACAAAAAGAACACCGAATCTAAGCAGCACACATTTCACGCACGACTCCAAACGCACATGAAACCTGCAGCGCACAGAGCCGCACAGAATGCACAAGGCCAAACACACAACATATCCACAAAGCTATCGGTCATAGCCCACGGTATCTCACTCAACTTGCAAAACACACAGACCACCCAACACACAAATACGCAACACACAGGCAAGAATACACGCAACACAAGCACAAATAACAGAGCAGCACATCCCACGACACACACAAGCATCACACACAGAAATTGATATCACAACTCATAACAGTACACAGCACCCTGCATTAACAAAGCAACACACACAGGACAACGCAACCACTACATACCACACGTAAGGCCCCAAACGACACACACTCTAGGAGCCCCCACAACGCGCACAAGAAACACCCACAAACACGTACAGAGAGAACACACAGAACCTCCCAACACGCACACAGCACATCACGGAAAACAACACACAGCGCAAACATCACAGGACGTCAAGGCACACACAGTTCACACAACTCACAGTTCAGTGACAACACACAACAAGCACAGCGAGGCGGCACACTAACAAGCACAACCACACACAGACGACACATCTCACATCACACACATAACTCAAATCCAACGCACACACAGCCTCTCAAACACAGCCAAACACAAATCACAATCACACACGCAAAACAGGCACACCACACACGAAACCACATGAAAAGCACACAACCAACAAAAACCCACATAGCGCCACATTTCACACACTACGCACCACACACACAGTCACGCACAGACACCCCGCACTCATATCCAGCCACGGGCTGCACTACGCAAAGCGCACACGCACGAGACCCAAAATGTAGCAATACAAGTCACAAGGCACACACCAGACACATCAAAGCACACGATTTCTCACAACACACATGAACCACATTCCACAGAGCGCCCACAGCACACCCAATTAGGCACATTTAACAAGCACAACCACGCACAGACAACACATCTCACATCACACACGAAGCAAGCAAACACCCACACATACACTCAAACACAACCACACACAAGTCACAACCACACGCTCAAAGCACACACCACACACAACACATGCCGATTGACATGCAAAAAACACACAAACCACAAAGAGAGCACTGAATTTATGAAACCCTCATTTCACACACTACACATACCACACAAAACACACATAAGTCGTACAGCACACAGAGCCTCCCAGAACACACAGTGCAAAGCGCACAACATATCCACAGTGCATATTAGACACAACACAGTTAGTATCCCACACAACACGTAAAACACACAGATGACACAACGCACACACACAAATTATACTCAAAACAGGTAAGAGTACACACAACGCACAGGCAACTGAGAACACAACACATTGCACGTCACGCAACACACGTGCGGTCGCATCCCTCATTAAACATGAAACCGGAAACCGTTCACAGACTATTGCGACATTCCCAACCACGAACACAACATGCTACACAAATGACGCCGAACATGCCACACACAAAGGCACAATCCAAGCACACAACACCCCACACAGAACCACCCTCAACCGCACAGGTCACACAGCACTCCACAGGGAAATACACGCAGAACACACACTACAAACAACAAAGTACCCAAACTGCACACGTCACATACACAACAGTCACAGCACAGAAGGAACGCAACACACAGTAAAACACACACAACCACATTAACACCGCCCCGCACACTAAACCAGCAGATCACCGACATCACAGCAAAAAGTCACACAATAACACAGCATGCGAAATGTAACACGACACAGAATACACACACAATCACTCAACAGACACAACAAAACACACCCTGCCATATACACAAAAGACAAACGAGGCACCTCACACATAACACCAAACCCAACAAACACAAAACACATCACAGAAAAGACGCACAACAAAAACATTGCGCACACGACACACACATTAAAAGAAACACATCAATGCATTACCACAACACCCGAAGTAGTACACAAATCACAGATCAATGCAGCACACAACACACACAAACATCACACACGAATTACACATCACACCTCATAACACACACAAAACCCTGCATTGACAACACAGCACACGGAGTGAAGTGAAGCAACCACTACGTACCACACATTAAGAAGCCACACACTCAGGGGATAACAAAAAACACAACACCCACTAACACAATGATACGGAGAACACACACAAACTCAAGTCACAAACAACACAACATATGAAACAACACACACCACATACATCACAGGACACAAAGGCACCCATTTCTCACAAATCGCATTTAACCATGTACACACCACTCACACAATGAGGCACACTACACAAGCAGAACCGCATACAGAGAACACATCTCAACTCACACTCACAGCAACCAATTACACACAAAACCTCTCAAACACAGCCAAACACGTATCGCACACGCACACGCAAGACACACACAGCGCATACACAAAACACACAGCCAATAGTAAACGCACATAGCACACATTTCACACACTGCACACCCCACGTACCACCGCACACAGGCACCCCACACACACATATACACACGGGCACGCCTGCACAATGCACTCACCCCCCCCCACCCCACACACACACACAAAACTCAAAATGTATATCGACCCAACAGACAGTCGCAGGGCTCACACCAGACACAACAGAGCCCATATTTCTCATAAAACACAGAGACCACATCTGGCAGAGTACATGCAGCAAACACAACGAGGCACACTGAGCAAGCACAACCACACACGCACAACACATTTCGCATCACACACGTAACAACCACACCACACTCAGCCACTCAAACACAACCACACACGAGTCACAATCACATACGCAAAACACACACAACACTCACAAATCCATACTCGAAACACACGAGACCAACAAAGAAGACAAATAGCACACATGGCCCATACAGCACGCTACACACACAACCACGCACGGACACACCACACATACATTCTCACACAGGAGCATAACGCAGAACACACACATAACACAGATGCATGCAAAAACAAAAGTCAAAAGACACACACCACACACCTCAAGGCACATAACTTCTCAGAACACACGCGAGAAACATTGCTCAGGCTACGTATGGCACACACCATGAGGCATACTAGACAAGCACAACCACGCACAGTCAACACATCTCTCATCACGTGCATAACTCAAACCGCCAAGCACCACACACAACCTCTCTAACACAGCAACACACAAATCACAATCCCACACACCAAGCAGGCACAACACATACAAATCCACACACAACCAACAAAAACACACACAACACACCTATGAGGCACTACACACAACACTCAAAACGACAAGCATGCAATACAGAGCACACGCGGACCCACACGCAGACAGCCCGTGTCAAAACACACAGAAGCACACCCACACCAAATACACACTCAGAGCACGTCAGACACAACGCAAAGCTGGCATCACACAGGATGCTCTAAATACACAGAGCCCCCAACGTCTACCCTGTACGTAACACCCAGAAAGCGAATAGACAGCACTCACACAACCCAGAACGCAGGACATAACGCAACAGACAACAGAAAGACCAGACACGTTACACACGAAACAGGACACAGGAAGCCACACAGCAAACACATTTACAAACACCAACGGATAACTCATCAATAAATGACAAAATATACAACACACAAAGAATCACTCAACGCACACGACACGCAAGTCACCACCACACACATCACACGTTGCACGCCACACAGAGAAAAGTACACAGAACAATGTACTCAACAAGCAGTGAAGAACCCAATACCACACATGGCACATGCACAACACACACAACACGGACAACACACAGCACACAGAAAATAAACGAGACGCACAGATCACAGACAACACGGCACAAAACACACAAGAACACACAGCGCACACAGCACAGCAAACCAGAATACACACAGGTTCACAAAACAAACACCACAAATCGTTCACTACCATACACTCACAACACAAACAGCACCCCACACACACGCGCGCGACAAACCCAGAAGGCCCAACACATATCAAACACACACAGCACTCAGTAAAAAACACGTGACACACCACCCACGCAGAAAGACATTAAAAAAGGAACAACAGAGCCCACACAACACAACGCCCACAAAACTGCACATCACAATAGCACAAACAACACACACTACATACAACACCCACAATACAACACACATAAAACAACACCCACAACACACATGCAAATCACCCACAACACGCAAAGCCAGTTTACCTACAACCTCCCAACACACAAACAGCACATCACACTACGCGGACCCCACACACACCGGGCACATAACTGCACACAATTCACATGAACCACGGTTCTCAGAGTAATCACAACACACACAGTGAGGCACACAGGCCAAGCATGGCCACACACAGTACACACATAACAAATTACGCTCATTACTCCAAACGCCAACCACACGCACAAATCACAGTCACACATGCAAAACGCACACCACACATACCGAACATACAAACCCACATTGAAGACACACGTATACCACAACAAAAAGAACACCGAATCTAAGCAGCACACATTTCACGCACGACTCCAAACGCACATGAAACCTGCAGCGCACAGAGCCGCACAGAATGCACAAGGCCAAACACACAACATATCCACAAAGCTATCGGTCATAGCCCACGGTATCTCACTCAACTTGCAAAACACACAGACCACCCAACACACAAATACGCAACACACAGGCAAGAATACACGCAACACAAGCACAAATAACAGAGCAGCACATCCCACGACACACACAAGCATCACACACAGAAATTGATATCACAACTCATAACAGTACACAGCACCCTGCATTAACAAAGCAACACACACAGGACAACGCAACCACTACATACCACACGTAAGGCCCCAAACGACACACACTCTAGGAGCCCCCACAACGCGCACAAGAAACACCCACAAACACGTACAGAGAGAACACACAGAACCTCCCAACACGCACACAGCACATCACGGAAAACAACACACAGCGCAAACATCACAGGACGTCAAGGCACACACAGTTCACACAACTCACAGTTCAGTGACAACACACAACAAGCACAGCGAGGCGGCACACTAACAAGCACAACCACACACAGACGACACATCTCACATCACACACATAACTCAAATCCAACGCACACACAGCCTCTCAAACACAGCCAAACACAAATCACAATCACACACGCAAAACAGGCACACCACACACGAAACCACATGAAAAGCACACAACCAACAAAAACCCACATAGCGCCACATTTCACACACTACGCACCACACACACAGTCACGCACAGACACCCCGCACTCATATCCAGCCACGGGCTGCACTACGCAAAGCGCACACGCACGAGACCCAAAATGTAGCAATACAAGTCACAAGGCACACACCAGACACATCAAAGCACACGATTTCTCACAACACACATGAACCACATTCCACAGAGCGCCCACAGCACACCCAATTAGGCACATTTAACAAGCACAACCACGCACAGACAACACATCTCACATCACACACGAAGCAAGCAAACACCCACACATACACTCAAACACAACCACACACAAGTCACAACCACACGCTCAAAGCACACACCACACACAACACATGCCGATTGACATGCAAAAAACACACAAACCACAAAGAGAGCACTGAATTTATGAAACCCTCATTTCACACACTACACATACCACACAAAACACACATAAGTCGTACAGCACACAGAGCCTCCCAGAACACACAGTGCAAAGCGCACAACATATCCACAGTGCATATTAGACACAACACAGTTAGTATCCCACACAACACGTAAAACACACAGATGACACAACGCACACACACAAATTATACTCAAAACAGGTAAGAGTACACACAACGCACAGGCAACTGAGAACACAACACATTGCACGTCACGCAACACACGTGCGGTCGCATCCCTCATTAAACATGAAACCGGAAACCGTTCACAGACTATTGCGACATTCCCAACCACGAACACAACATGCTACACAAATGACGCCGAACATGCCACACACAAAGGCACAATCCAAGCACACAACACCCCACACAGAACCACCCTCAACCGCACAGGTCACACAGCACTCCACAGGGAAATACACGCAGAACACACACTACAAACAACAAAGTACCCAAACTGCACACGTCACATACACAACAGTCACAGCACAGAAGGAACGCAACACACAGTAAAACACACACAACCACATTAACACCGCCCCGCACACTAAACCAGCAGATCACCGACATCACAGCAAAAAGTCACACAATAACACAGCATGCGAAATGTAACACGACACAGAATACACACACAATCACTCAACAGACACAACAAAACACACCCTGCCATATACACAAAAGACAAACGAGGCACCTCACACATAACACCAAACCCAACAAACACAAAACACATCACAGAAAAGACGCACAACAAAAACATTGCGCACACGACACACACATTAAAAGAAACACATCAATGCATTACCACAACACCCGAAGTAGTACACAAATCACAGATCAATGCAGCACACAACACACACAAACATCACACACGAATTACACATCACACCTCATAACACACACAAAACCCTGCATTGACAACACAGCACACGGAGTGAAGTGAAGCAACCACTACGTACCACACATTAAGAAGCCACACACTCAGGGGATAACAAAAAACACAACACCCACTAACACAATGATACGGAGAACACACACAAACTCAAGTCACAAACAACACAACATATGAAACAACACACACCACATACATCACAGGACACAAAGGCACCCATTTCTCACAAATCGCATTTAACCATGTACACACCACTCACACAATGAGGCACACTACACAAGCAGAACCGCATACAGAGAACACATCTCAACTCACACTCACAGCAACCAATTACACACAAAACCTCTCAAACACAGCCAAACACGTATCGCACACGCACACGCAAGACACACACAGCGCATACACAAAACACACAGCCAATAGTAAACGCACATAGCACACATTTCACACACTGCACACCCCACGTACCACCGCACACAGGCACCCCACACACACATATACACACGGGCACGCCTGCACAATGCACTCACCCCCCCCCACCCCACACACACACACAAAACTCAAAATGTATATCGACCCAACAGACAGTCGCAGGGCTCACACCAGACACAACAGAGCCCATATTTCTCATAAAACACAGAGACCACATCTGGCAGAGTACATGCAGCAAACACAACGAGGCACACTGAGCAAGCACAACCACACACGCACAACACATTTCGCATCACACACGTAACAACCACACCACACTCAGCCACTCAAACACAACCACACACGAGTCACAATCACATACGCAAAACACACACAACACTCACAAATCCATACTCGAAACACACGAGACCAACAAAGAAGACAAATAGCACACATGGCCCATACAGCACGCTACACACACAACCACGCACGGACACACCACACATACATTCTCACACAGGAGCATAACGCAGAACACACACATAACACAGATGCATGCAAAAACAAAAGTCAAAAGACACACACCACACACCTCAAGGCACATAACTTCTCAGAACACACGCGAGAAACATTGCTCAGGCTACGTATGGCACACACCATGAGGCATACTAGACAAGCACAACCACGCACAGTCAACACATCTCTCATCACGTGCATAACTCAAACCGCCAAGCACCACACACAACCTCTCTAACACAGCAACACACAAATCACAATCCCACACACCAAGCAGGCACAACACATACAAATCCACACACAACCAACAAAAACACACACAACACACCTATGAGGCACTACACACAACACTCAAAACGACAAGCATGCAATACAGAGCACACGCGGACCCACACGCAGACAGCCCGTGTCAAAACACACAGAAGCACACCCACACCAAATACACACTCAGAGCACGTCAGACACAACGCAAAGCTGGCATCACACAGGATGCTCTAAATACACAGAGCCCCCAACGTCTACCCTGTACGTAACACCCAGAAAGCGAATAGACAGCACTCACACAACCCAGAACGCAGGACATAACGCAACAGACAACAGAAAGACCAGACACGTTACACACGAAACAGGACACAGGAAGCCACACAGCAAACACATTTACAAACACCAACGGATAACTCATCAATAAATGACAAAATATACAACACACAAAGAATCACTCAACGCACACGACACGCAAGTCACCACCACACACATCACACGTTGCACGCCACACAGAGAAAAGTACACAGAACAATGTACTCAACAAGCAGTGAAGAACCCAATACCACACATGGCACATGCACAACACACACAACACGGACAACACACAGCACACAGAAAATAAACGAGACGCACAGATCACAGACAACACGGCACAAAACACACAAGAACACACAGCGCACACAGCACAGCAAACCAGAATACACACAGGTTCACAAAACAAACACCACAAATCGTTCACTACCATACACTCACAACACAAACAGCACCCCACACACACGCGCGCGACAAACCCAGAAGGCCCAACACATATCAAACACACACAGCACTCAGTAAAAAACACGTGACACACCACCCACGCAGAAAGACATTAAAAAAGGAACAACAGAGCCCACACAACACAACGCCCACAAAACTGCACATCACAATAGCACAAACAACACACACTACATACAACACCCACAATACAACACACATAAAACAACACCCACAACACACATGCAAATCACCCACAACACGCAAAGCCAGTTTACCTACAACCTCCCAACACACAAACAGCACATCACACTACGCGGACCCCACACACACCGGGCACATAACTGCACACAATTCACATGAACCACGGTTCTCAGAGTAATCACAACACACACAGTGAGGCACACAGGCCAAGCATGGCCACACACAGTACACACATAACAAATTACGCTCATTACTCCAAACGCCAACCACACGCACAAATCACAGTCACACATGCAAAACGCACACCACACATACCGAACATACAAACCCACATTGAAGACACACGTATACCACAACAAAAAGAACACCGAATCTAAGCAGCACACATTTCACGCACGACTCCAAACGCACATGAAACCTGCAGCGCACAGAGCCGCACAGAATGCACAAGGCCAAACACACAACATATCCACAAAGCTATCGGTCATAGCCCACGGTATCTCACTCAACTTGCAAAACACACAGACCACCCAACACACAAATACGCAACACACAGGCAAGAATACACGCAACACAAGCACAAATAACAGAGCAGCACATCCCACGACACACACAAGCATCACACACAGAAATTGATATCACAACTCATAACAGTACACAGCACCCTGCATTAACAAAGCAACACACACAGGACAACGCAACCACTACATACCACACGTAAGGCCCCAAACGACACACACTCTAGGAGCCCCCACAACGCGCACAAGAAACACCCACAAACACGTACAGAGAGAACACACAGAACCTCCCAACACGCACACAGCACATCACGGAAAACAACACACAGCGCAAACATCACAGGACGTCAAGGCACACACAGTTCACACAACTCACAGTTCAGTGACAACACACAACAAGCACAGCGAGGCGGCACACTAACAAGCACAACCACACACAGACGACACATCTCACATCACACACATAACTCAAATCCAACGCACACACAGCCTCTCAAACACAGCCAAACACAAATCACAATCACACACGCAAAACAGGCACACCACACACGAAACCACATGAAAAGCACACAACCAACAAAAACCCACATAGCGCCACATTTCACACACTACGCACCACACACACAGTCACGCACAGACACCCCGCACTCATATCCAGCCACGGGCTGCACTACGCAAAGCGCACACGCACGAGACCCAAAATGTAGCAATACAAGTCACAAGGCACACACCAGACACATCAAAGCACACGATTTCTCACAACACACATGAACCACATTCCACAGAGCGCCCACAGCACACCCAATTAGGCACATTTAACAAGCACAACCACGCACAGACAACACATCTCACATCACACACGAAGCAAGCAAACACCCACACATACACTCAAACACAACCACACACAAGTCACAACCACACGCTCAAAGCACACACCACACACAACACATGCCGATTGACATGCAAAAAACACACAAACCACAAAGAGAGCACTGAATTTATGAAACCCTCATTTCACACACTACACATACCACA
The DNA here is from genome assembly GCF_030020395.1 of Manis pentadactyla. NCBI lineage: Eukaryota > Metazoa > Chordata > Mammalia > Pholidota > Manidae > Manis > Manis pentadactyla. The sequence goes on from NW_026644722.1 coordinate 96,548, forward strand.
CAAAACACACATAAGTCGTACAGCACACAGAGCCTCCCAGAACACACAGTGCAAAGCGCACAACATATCCACAGTGCATATTAGACACAACACAGTTAGTATCCCACACAACACGTAAAACACACAGATGACACAACGCACACACACAAATTATACTCAAAACAGGTAAGAGTACACACAACGCACAGGCAACTGAGAACACAACACATTGCACGTCACGCAACACACGTGCGGTCGCATCCCTCATTAAACATGAAACCGGAAACCGTTCACAGACTATTGCGACATTCCCAACCACGAACACAACATGCTACACAAATGACGCCGAACATGCCACACACAAAGGCACAATCCAAGCACACAACACCCCACACAGAACCACCCTCAACCGCACAGGTCACACAGCACTCCACAGGGAAATACACGCAGAACACACACTACAAACAACAAAGTACCCAAACTGCACACGTCACATACACAACAGTCACAGCACAGAAGGAACGCAACACACAGTAAAACACACACAACCACATTAACACCGCCCCGCACACTAAACCAGCAGATCACCGACATCACAGCAAAAAGTCACACAATAACACAGCATGCGAAATGTAACACGACACAGAATACACACACAATCACTCAACAGACACAACAAAACACACCCTGCCATATACACAAAAGACAAACGAGGCACCTCACACATAACACCAAACCCAACAAACACAAAACACATCACAGAAAAGACGCACAACAAAAACATTGCGCACACGACACACACATTAAAAGAAACACATCAATGCATTACCACAACACCCGAAGTAGTACACAAATCACAGATCAATGCAGCACACAACACACACAAACATCACACACGAATTACACATCACACCTCATAACACACACAAAACCCTGCATTGACAACACAGCACACGGAGTGAAGTGAAGCAACCACTACGTACCACACATTAAGAAGCCACACACTCAGGGGATAACAAAAAACACAACACCCACTAACACAATGATACGGAGAACACACACAAACTCAAGTCACAAACAACACAACATATGAAACAACACACACCACATACATCACAGGACACAAAGGCACCCATTTCTCACAAATCGCATTTAACCATGTACACACCACTCACACAATGAGGCACACTACACAAGCAGAACCGCATACAGAGAACACATCTCAACTCACACTCACAGCAACCAATTACACACAAAACCTCTCAAACACAGCCAAACACGTATCGCACACGCACACGCAAGACACACACAGCGCATACACAAAACACACAGCCAATAGTAAACGCACATAGCACACATTTCACACACTGCACACCCCACGTACCACCGCACACAGGCACCCCACACACACATATACACACGGGCACGACTGCACAATGCACTCACCCCCCCCCACCCCACACACACACACAAAACTCAAAATGTATATCGACCCAACAGACAGTCGCAGGGCTCACACCAGACACAACAGAGCCCATATTTCTCATAAAACACAGAGACCACATCTGGCAGAGTACATGCAGCAAACACAACGAGGCACACTGAGCAAGCACAACCACACACGCACAACACATTTCGCATCACACACGTAACAACCACACCACACTCAGCCACTCAAACACAACCACACACGAGTCACAATCACATACGCAAAACACACACAACACTCACAAATCCATACTCGAAACACACGAGACCAACAAAGAAGACAAATAGCACACATGGCCCATACAGCACGCTACACACACAACCACGCACGGACACACCACACATACATTCTCACACAGGAGCATAACGCAGAACACACACATAACACAGATGCATGCAAAAACAAAAGTCAAAAGACACACACCACACACCTCAAGGCACATAACTTCTCAGAACACACGCGAGAAACATTGCTCAGGCTACGTATGGCACACACCATGAGGCATACTAGACAAGCACAACCACGCACAGTCAACACATCTCTCATCACGTGCATAACTCAAACCGCCAAGCACCACACACAACCTCTCTAACACAGCAACACACAAATCACAATCCCACACACCAAGCAGGCACAACACATACAAATCCACACACAACCAACAAAAACACACACAACACACCTATGAGGCACTACACACAACACTCAAAACGACAAGCATGCAATACAGAGCACACGCGGACCCACACGCAGACAGCCCGTGTCAAAACACACAGAAGCACACCCACACCAAATACACACTCAGAGCACGTCAGACACAACGCAAAGCTGGCATCACACAGGATGCTCTAAATACACAGAGCCCCCAACGTCTACCCTGTACGTAACACCCAGAAAGCGAATAGACAGCACTCACACAACCCAGAACGCAGGACATAACGCAACAGACAACAGAAAGACCAGACACGTTACACACGAAACAGGACACAGGAAGCCACACAGCAAACACATTTACAAACATCAACGGATAACTCATCAATAAATGACAAAATATACAACACACAAAGAATCACTCAACGCACACGACACGCAAGTCACCACCACACACATCACACGTTGCACGCCACACAGAGAAAAGTACACAGAACAATGTACTCAACAAGCAGTGAAGAACCCAATACCACACATGGCACATGCACAACACACACAACACGGACAACACACAGCACACAGAAAATAAACGAGACGCACAGATCACAGACAACACGGCACAAAACACACAAGAACACACAGCGCACACAGCACAGCAAACCAGAATACACACAGGTTCACAAAACAAACACCACAAATCGTTCACTACCATACACTCACAACACAAACAGCACCCCACACACACGCGCGCGACAAACCCAGAAGGCCCAACACATATCAAACACACACAGCACTCAGTAAAAAACACGTGACACACCACCCACGCAGAAAGACATTAAAAAAGGAACAACAGAGCCCACACAACACAACGCCCACAAAACTGCACATCACAATAGCACAAACAACACACACTACATACAACACCCACAATACAACACACATAAAACAACACCCACAACACACATGCAAATCACCCACAACACGCAAAGCCAGTTTACCTACAACCTCCCAACACACAAACAGCACATCACACTACGCGGACCCCACACACACCGGGCACATAACTGCACACAATTCACATGAACCACGGTTCTCAGAGTAATCACAACACACACAGTGAGGCACACAGGCCAAGCATGGCCAACACAGTACACACATAACAAATTACGCTCATTACTCCAAACGCCAACCACACGCACAAATCACAGTCACACATGCAAAACGCACACCACACATACCGAACATACAAACCCACATTGAAGACACACGTATACCACAACAAAAAGAACACCGAATCTAAGCAGCACACATTTCACGCACGACTCCAAACGCACATGAAACCTGCAGCGCACAGAGCCGCACAGAATGCACAAGGCCAAACACACAACATATCCACAAAGCTATCGGTCATAGCCCACGGTATCTCACTCAACTTGCAAAACACACAGACCACCCAACACACAAATACGCAACACACAGGCAAGAATACACGCAACACAAGCACAAATAACAGAGCAGCACATCCCACGACACACACAAGCATCACACACAGAAATTGATATCACAACTCATAACAGTACACAGCACCCTGCATTAACAAAGCAACACACACAGGACAACGCAACCACTACATACCACACGTAAGGCCCCAAACGACACACACTCTAGGAGCCCCCACAACGCGCACAAGAAACACCCACAAACACGTACAGAGAGAACACACAGAACCTCCCAACACGCACACAGCACATCACGGAAAACAACACACAGCGCAAACATCACAGGACGTCAAGGCACACACAGTTCACACAACTCACAGTTCAGTGACAACACACAACAAGCACAGCGAGGCGGCACACTAACAAGCACAACCACACACAGACGACACATCTCACATCACACACATAACTCAAATCCAACGCACACACAGCCTCTCAAACACAGCCAAACACAAATCACAATCACACACGCAAAACAGGCACACCACACACGAAACCACATGAAAAGCACACAACCAACAAAAACCCACATAGCGCCACATTTCACACACTACGCACCACACACACAGTCACGCACAGACACCCCGCACTCATATCCAGCCACGGGCTGCACTACGCAAAGCGCACACGCACGAGACCCAAAATGTAGCAATACAAGTCACAAGGCACACACCAGACACATCAAAGCACACGATTTCTCACAACACACATGAACCACATTCCACAGAGCGCCCACAGCACACCCAATTAGGCACATTTAACAAGCACAACCACGCACAGACAACACATCTCACATCACACACGAAGCAAGCAAACACCCACACATACACTCAAACACAACCACACACAAGTCACAACCACACGCTCAAAGCACACACCACACACAACACATGCCGATTGACATGCAAAAAACACACAAACCACAAAGAGAGCACTGAATTTATGAAACCCTCATTTCACACACTACACATACCACACAAAACACACATAAGTCGTACAGCACACAGAGCCTCCCAGAACACACAGTGCAAAGCGCACAACATATCCACAGTGCATATTAGACACAACACAGTTAGTATCCCACACAACACGTAAAACACACAGATGACACAACGCACACACACAAATTATACTCAAAACAGGTAAGAGTACACACAACGCACAGGCAACTGAGAACACAACACATTGCACGTCACGCAACACACGTGCGGTCGCATCCCTCATTAAACATGAAACCGGAAACCGTTCACAGACTATTGCGACATTCCCAACCACGAACACAACATGCTACACAAATGACGCCGAACATGCCACACACAAAGGCACAATCCAAGCACACAACACCCCACACAGAACCACCCTCAACCGCACAGGTCACACAGCACTCCACAGGGAAATACACGCAGAACACACACTACAAACAACAAAGTACCCAAACTGCACACGTCACATACACAACAGTCACAGCACAGAAGGAACGCAACACACAGTAAAACACACACAACCACATTAACACCGCCCCGCACACTAAACCAGCAGATCACCGACATCACAGCAAAAAGTCACACAATAACACAGCATGCGAAATGTAACACGACACAGAATACACACACAATCACTCAACAGACACAACAAAACACACCCTGCCATATACACAAAAGACAAACGAGGCACCTCACACATAACACCAAACCCAACAAACACAAAACACATCACAGAAAAGACGCACAACAAAAACATTGCGCACACGACACACACATTAAAAGAAACACATCAATGCATTACCACAACACCCGAAGTAGTACACAAATCACAGATCAATGCAGCACACAACACACACAAACATCACACACGAATTACACATCACACCTCATAACACACACAAAACCCTGCATTGACAACACAGCACACGGAGTGAAGTGAAGCAACCACTACGTACCACACATTAAGAAGCCACACACTCAGGGGATAACAAAAAACACAACACCCACTAACACAATGATACGGAGAACACACACAAACTCAAGTCACAAACAACACAACATATGAAACAACACACACCACATACATCACAGGACACAAAGGCACCCATTTCTCACAAATCGCATTTAACCATGTACACACCACTCACACAATGAGGCACACTACACAAGCAGAACCGCATACAGAGAACACATCTCAACTCACACTCACAGCAACCAATTACACACAAAACCTCTCAAACACAGCCAAACACGTATCGCACACGCACACGCAAGACACACACAGCGCATACACAAAACACACAGCCAATAGTAAACGCACATAGCACACATTTCACACACTGCACACCCCACGTACCACCGCACACAGGCACCCCACACACACATATACACACGGGCACGCCTGCACAATGCACTCACCCCCCCCCCACCCCACACACACACACAAAACTCAAAATGTATATCGACCCAACAGACAGTCGCAGGGCTCACACCAGACACAACAGAGCCCATATTTCTCATAAAACACAGAGACCACATCTGGCAGAGTACATGCAGCAAACACAACGAGGCACACTGAGCAAGCACAACCACACACGCACAACACATTTCGCATCACACACGTAACAACCACACCACACTCAGCCACTCAAACACAACCACACACGAGTCACAATCACATACGCAAAACACACACAACACTCACAAATCCATACTCGAAACACACGAGACCAACAAAGAAGACAAATAGCACACATGGCCCATACAGCACGCTACACACACAACCACGCACGGACACACCACACATACATTCTCACACAGGAGCATAACGCAGAACACACACATAACACAGATGCATGCAAAAACAAAAGTCAAAAGACACACACCACACACCTCAAGGCACATAACTTCTCAGAACACACGCGAGAAACATTGCTCAGGCTACGTATGGCACACACCATGAGGCATACTAGACAAGCACAACCACGCACAGTCAACACATCTCTCATCACGTGCATAACTCAAACCGCCAAGCACCACACACAACCTCTCTAACACAGCAACACACAAATCACAATCCCACACACCAAGCAGGCACAACACATACAAATCCACACACAACCAACAAAAACACACACAACACACCTATGAGGCACTACACACAACACTCAAAACGACAAGCATGCAATACAGAGCACACGCGGACCCACACGCAGACAGCCCGTGTCAAAACACACAGAAGCACACCCACACCAAATACACACTCAGAGCACGTCAGACACAACGCAAAGCTGGCATCACACAGGATGCTCTAAATACACAGAGCCCCCAACGTCTACCCTGTACGTAACACCCAGAAAGCGAATAGACAGCACTCACACAACCCAGAACGCAGGACATAACGCAACAGACAACAGAAAGACCAGACACGTTACACACGAAACAGGACACAGGAAGCCACACAGCAAACACATTTACAAACATCAACGGATAACTCATCAATAAATGACAAAATATACAACACACAAAGAATCACTCAACGCACACGACACGCAAGTCACCACCACACACATCACACGTTGCACGCCACACAGAGAAAAGTACACAGAACAATGTACTCAACAAGCAGTGAAGAACCCAATACCACACATGGCACATGCACAACACACACAACACGGACAACACACAGCACACAGAAAATAAACGAGACGCACAGATCACAGACAACACGGCACAAAACACACAAGAACACACAGCGCACACAGCACAGCAAACCAGAATACACACAGGTTCACAAAACAAACACCACAAATCGTTCACTACCATACACTCACAACACAAACAGCACCCCACACACACGCGCGCGACAAACCCAGAAGGCCCAACACATATCAAACACACACAGCACTCAGTAAAAAACACGTGACACACCACCCACGCAGAAAGACATTAAAAAAGGAACAACAGAGCCCACACAACACAACGCCCACAAAACTGCACATCACAATAGCACAAACAACACACACTACATACAACACCCACAATACAACACACATAAAACAACACCCACAACACACATGCAAATCACCCACAACACGCAAAGCCAGTTTACCTACAACCTCCCAACACACAAACAGCACATCACACTACGCGGACCCCACACACACCGGGCACATAACTGCACACAATTCACATGAACCACGGTTCTCAGAGTAATCACAACACACACAGTGAGGCACACAGGCCAAGCATGGCCACACACAGTACACACATAACAAATTACGCTCATTACTCCAAACGCCAACCACACGCACAAATCACAGTCACACATGCAAAACGCACACCACACATACCGAACATACAAACCCACATTGAAGACACACGTATACCACAACAAAAAGAACACCGAATCTAAGCAGCACACATTTCACGCACGACTCCAAACGCACATGAAACCTGCAGCGCACAGAGCCGCACAGAATGCACAAGGCCAAACACACAACATATCCACAAAGCTATCGGTCATAGCCCACGGTATCTCACTCAACTTGCAAAACACACAGACCACCCAACACACAAATACGCAACACACAGGCAAGAATACACGCAACACAAGCACAAATAACAGAGCAGCACATCCCACGACACACACAAGCATCACACACAGAAATTGATATCACAACTCATAACAGTACACAGCACCCTGCATTAACAAAGCAACACACACAGGACAACGCAACCACTACATACCACACGTAAGGCCCCAAACGACACACACTCTAGGAGCCCCCACAACGCGCACAAGAAACACCCACAAACACGTACAGAGAGAACACACAGAACCTCCCAACACGCACACAGCACATCACGGAAAACAACACACAGCGCAAACATCACAGGACGTCAAGGCACACACAGTTCACACAACTCACAGTTCAGTGACAACACACAACAAGCACAGCGAGGCGGCACACTAACAAGCACAACCACACACAGACGACACATCTCACATCACACACATAACTCAAATCCAACGCACACACAGCCTCTCAAACACAGCCAAACACAAATCACAATCACACACGCAAAACAGGCACACCACACACGAAACCACATGAAAAGCACACAACCAACAAAAACCCACATAGCGCCACATTTCACACACTACGCACCACACACACAGTCACGCACAGACACCCCGCACTCATATCCAGCCACGGGCTGCACTACGCAAAGCGCACACGCACGAGACCCAAAATGTAGCAATACAAGTCACAAGGCACACACCAGACACATCAAAGCACACGATTTCTCACAACACACATGAACCACATTCCACAGAGCGCCCACAGCACACCCAATTAGGCACATTTAACAAGCACAACCACGCACAGACAACACATCTCACATCACACACGAAGCAAGCAAACACCCACACATACACTCAAACACAACCACACACAAGTCACAACCACACGCTCAAAGCACACACCACACACAACACATGCCGATTGACATGCAAAAAACACACAAACCACAAAGAGAGCACTGAATTTATGAAACCCTCATTTCACACACTACACATACCACACAAAACACACATAAGTCGTACAGCACACAGAGCCTCCCAGAACACACAGTGCAAAGCGCACAACATATCCACAGTGCATATTAGACACAACACAGTTAGTATCCCACACAACACGTAAAACACACAGATGACACAACGCACACACACAAATTATACTCAAAACAGGTAAGAGTACACACAACGCACAGGCAACTGAGAACACAACACATTGCACGTCACGCAACACACGTGCGGTCGCATCCCTCATTAAACATGAAACCGGAAACCGTTCACAGACTATTGCGACATTCCCAACCACGAACACAACATGCTACACAAATGACGCCGAACATGCCACACACAAAGGCACAATCCAAGCACACAACACCCCACACAGAACCACCCTCAACCGCACAGGTCACACAGCACTCCACAGGGAAATACACGCAGAACACACACTACAAACAACAAAGTACCCAAACTGCACACGTCACATACACAACAGTCACAGCACAGAAGGAACGCAACACACAGTAAAACACACACAACCACATTAACACCGCCCCGCACACTAAACCAGCAGATCACCGACATCACAGCAAAAAGTCACACAATAACACAGCATGCGAAATGTAACACGACACAGAATACACACACAATCACTCAACAGACACAACAAAACACACCCTGCCATATACACAAAAGACAAACGAGGCACCTCACACATAACACCAAACCCAACAAACACAAAACACATCACAGAAAAGACGCACAACAAAAACATTGCGCACACGACACACACATTAAAAGAAACACATCAATGCATTACCACAACACCCGAAGTAGTACACAAATCACAGATCAATGCAGCACACAACACACACAAACATCACACACGAATTACACATCACACCTCATAACACACACAAAACCCTGCATTGACAACACAGCACACGGAGTGAAGTGAAGCAACCACTACGTACCACACATTAAGAAGCCACACACTCAGGGGATAACAAAAAACACAACACCCACTAACACAATGATACGGAGAACACACACAAACTCAAGTCACAAACAACACAACATATGAAACAACACACACCACATACATCACAGGACACAAAGGCACCCATTTCTCACAAATCGCATTTAACCATGTACACACCACTCACACAATGAGGCACACTACACAAGCAGAACCGCATACAGAGAACACATCTCAACTCACACTCACAGCAACCAATTACACACAAAACCTCTCAAACACAGCCAAACACGTATCGCACACGCACACGCAAGACACACACAGCGCATACACAAAACACACAGCCAATAGTAAACGCACATAGCACACATTTCACACACTGCACACCCCACGTACCACCGCACACAGGCACCCCACACACACATATACACACGGGCACGCCTGCACAATGCACTCACCCCCCCCCACCCCACACACACACACAAAACTCAAAATGTATATCGACCCAACAGACAGTCGCAGGGCTCACACCAGACACAACAGAGCCCATATTTCTCATAAAACACAGAGACCACATCTGGCAGAGTACATGCAGCAAACACAACGAGGCACACTGAGCAAGCACAACCACACACGCACAACACATTTCGCATCACACACGTAACAACCACACCACACTCAGCCACTCAAACACAACCACACACGAGTCACAATCACATACGCAAAACACACACAACACTCACAAATCCATACTCGAAACACACGAGACCAACAAAGAAGACAAATAGCACACATGGCCCATACAGCACGCTACACACACAACCACGCACGGACACACCACACATACATTCTCACACAGGAGCATAACGCAGAACACACACATAACACAGATGCATGCAAAAACAAAAGTCAAAAGACACACACCACACACCTCAAGGCACATAACTTCTCAGAACACACGCGAGAAACATTGCTCAGGCTACGTATGGCACACACCATGAGGCATACTAGACAAGCACAACCACGCACAGTCAACACATCTCTCATCACGTGCATAACTCAAACCGCCAAGCACCACACACAACCTCTCTAACACAGCAACACACAAATCACAATCCCACACACCAAGCAGGCACAACACATACAAATCCACACACAACCAACAAAAACACACACAACACACCTATGAGGCACTACACACAACACTCAAAACGACAAGCATGCAATACAGAGCACACGCGGACCCACACGCAGACAGCCCGTGTCAAAACACACAGAAGCACACCCACACCAAATACACACTCAGAGCACGTCAGACACAACGCAAAGCTGGCATCACACAGGATGCTCTAAATACACAGAGCCCCCAACGTCTACCCTGTACGTAACACCCAGAAAGCGAATAGACAGCACTCACACAACCCAGAACGCAGGACATAACGCAACAGACAACAGAAAGACCAGACACGTTACACACGAAACAGGACACAGGAAGCCACACAGCAAACACATTTACAAACACCAACGGATAACTCATCAATAAATGACAAAATATACAACACACAAAGAATCACTCAACGCACATGACACGCAAGTCACCACCACACACATCACACGTTGCACGCCACACAGAGAAAAGTACACAGAACAATGTACTCAACAAGCAGTGAAGAACCCAATACCACACATGGCACATGCACAACACACACAACACGGACAACACACAGCACACAGAAAATAAACGAGACCCACAGATCACAGACAACACGGCACAAAACACACAAGAACACACAGCGCACACAGCACAGCAAACCAGAATACACACAGGTTCACAAAACAAACACCACAAATCGTTCACTACCATACACTCACAACACAAACAGCACCCCACACACACGCGCGCGACAAACCCAGAAGGCCCAACACATATCAAACACACACAGCACTCAGTAAAAAACACGTAACACACCACCCACGCAGAAAGACATTAAAAAAGGAACAACAGAGCCCACACAACACAACGCCCACAAAACTGCACATCACAATAGCACAAACAACACACACTACATACAACACCCACAATACAACACACATGCAAATCACCCACAACACGCAAAGCCAGTTTACCTACAACCTCCCAACACACAAACAGCACATCACACTACGCGGACCCCACACACACCGGGCACATAACTGCACACAATTCACATGAACCACGGTTCTCAGAGTAATCACAACACACACAGTGAGGCACACAGGCCAAGCATGGCCACACACAGTACACACATAACAAATTACGCTCATTACTCCAAACGCCAACCACACGCACAAATCACAGTCACACATGCAAAACGCACACCACACATACCGAACATACAAACCCACATTGAAGACACACGTATACCACAACAAAAAGAACACCGAATCTAAGCAGCACACATTTCACGCACGACTCCAAACGCACATGAAACCTGCAGCGCACAGAGCCGCACAGAATGCACAAGGCCAAACACACAACATATCCACAAAGCTATCGGTCATAGCCCACGGTATCTCACTCAACTTGCAAAACACACAGACCACCCAACACACAAATACGCAACACACAGGCAAGAATACACGCAACACAAGCACAAATAACAGAGCAGCACATCCCACGACACACACAAGCATCACACACAGAAATTGATATCACAACTCATAACAGTACACAGCACCCTGCATTAACAAAGCAACACACACAGGACAACGCAACCACTACATACCACACGTAAGGCCCCAAACGACACACACTCTAGGAGCCCCCACAACGCGCACAAGAAACACCCACAAACACGTACAGAGAGAACACACAGAACCTCCCAACACGCACACAGCACATCACGGAAAACAACACACAGCGCAAACATCACAGGACGTCAAGGCACACACAGTTCACACAACTCACAGTTCAGTGACAACACACAACAAGCACAGCGAGGCGGCACACTAACAAGCACAACCACACACAGACGACACATCTCACATCACACACATAACTCAAATCCAACGCACACACAGCCTCTCAAACACAGCCAAACACAAATCACAATCACACACGCAAAACAGGCACACCACACACGAAACCACATGAAAAGCACACAACCAACAAAAACCCACATAGCGCCACATTTCACACACTACGCACCACACACACAGTCACGCACAGACACCCCGCACTCATATCCAGCCACGGGCTGCACTACGCAAAGCGCACACGCACGAGACCCAAAATGTAGCAATACAAGTCACAAGGCACACACCAGACACATCAAAGCACACGATTTCTCACAACACACATGAACCACATTCCACAGAGCGCCCACAGCACACCCAATTAGGCACATTTAACAAGCACAACCACGCACAGACAACACATCTCACATCACACACGAAGCAAGCAAACACCCACACATACACTCAAACACAACCACACACAAGTCACAACCACACGCTCAAAGCACACACCACACACAACACATGCCGATTGACATGCAAAAAACACACAAACCACAAAGAGAGCACTGAATTTATGAAACCCTCATTTCACACACTACACATACCACACAAAACACACATAAGTCGTACAGCACACAGAGCCTCCCAGAACACACAGTGCAAAGCGCACAACATATCCACAGTGCATATTAGACACAACACAGTTAGTATCCCACACAACACGTAAAACACACAGATGACACAACGCACACACACAAATTATACTCAAACCAGGTAAGAGTACACACAACGCACAGGCAACTGAGAACACAACACATTGCACGTCACGCAACACACGTGCGGTCGCATCCCTCATTAAACATGAAACCGGAAACCGTTCACAGACTATTGCGACATTCCCAACCACGAACACAACATGCTACACAAATGACGCCGAACATGCCACACACAAAGGCACAATCCAAGCACACAACACCCCACACAGAACCACCCTCAACCGCACAGGTCACACAGCACTCCACAGGGAAATACACGCAGAACACACACTACAAACAACAAAGTACCCAAACTGCACACGTCACATACACAACAGTCACAGCACAGAAGGAACGCAACACACAGTAAAACACACACAACCACATTAACACCGCCCCGCACACTAAACCAGCAGATCACCGACATCACAGCAAAAAGTCACACAATAACACAGCATGCGAAATGTAACACGACACAGAATACACACACAATCACTCAACAGACACAACAAAACACACCCTGCCATATACACAAAAGACAAACGAGGCACCTCACACATAACACCAAACCCAACAAACACAAAACACATCACAGAAAAGACGCACAACAAAAACATTGCGCACACGACACACACATTAAAAGAAACACATCAATGCATTACCACAACACCCGAAGTAGTACACAAATCACAGATCAATGCAGCACACAACACACACAAACATCACACACGAATTACACATCACACCTCATAACACACACAAAACCCTGCATTGACAACACAGCACACGGAGTGAAGTGAAGCAACCACTACGTACCACACATTAAGAAGCCACACACTCAGGGGATAACAAAAAACACAACACCCACTAACACAATGATACGGAGAACACACACAAACTCAAGTCACAAACAACACAACATATGAAACAACACACACCACATACATCACAGGACACAAAGGCACCCATTTCTCACAAATCGCATTTAACCATGTACACACCACTCACACAATGAGGCACACTACACAAGCAGAACCGCATACAGAGAACACATCTCAACTCACACTCACAGCAACCAATTACACACAAAACCTCTCAAACACAGCCAAACACGTATCGCACACGCACACGCAAGACACACACAGCGCATACACAAAACACACAGCCAATAGTAAACGCACATAGCACACATTTCACACACTGCACACCCCACGTACCACCGCACACAGGCACC
The DNA here is from genome assembly GCF_030020395.1 of Manis pentadactyla. Lineage (NCBI taxonomy): Eukaryota > Metazoa > Chordata > Mammalia > Pholidota > Manidae > Manis > Manis pentadactyla. Next base: position 111,693 of record NW_026644722.1, read on the forward strand.
CCACACACACATATACACACGGGCACGCCTGCACAATGCACTCACCCCCCCCCCACCCCACACACACACACAAAACTCAAAATGTATATCGACCCAACAGACAGTCGCAGGGCTCACACCAGACACAACAGAGCCCATATTTCTCATAAAACACAGAGACCACATCTGGCAGAGTACATGCAGCAAACACAACGAGGCACACTGAGCAAGCACAACCACACACGCACAACACATTTCGCATCACACACGTAACAACCACACCACACTCAGCCACTCAAACACAACCACACACGAGTCACAATCACATACGCAAAACACACACAACACTCACAAATCCATACTCGAAACACACGAGACCAACAAAGAAGACAAATAGCACACATGGCCCATACAGCACGCTACACACACAACCACGCACGGACACACCACACATACATTCTCACACAGGAGCATAACGCAGAACACACACATAACACAGATGCATGCAAAAACAAAAGTCAAAAGACACACACCACACACCTCAAGGCACATAACTTCTCAGAACACACGCGAGAAACATTGCTCAGGCTACGTATGGCACACACCATGAGGCATACTAGACAAGCACAACCACGCACAGTCAACACATCTCTCATCACGTGCATAACTCAAACCGCCAAGCACCACACACAACCTCTCTAACACAGCAACACACAAATCACAATCCCACACACCAAGCAGGCACAACACATACAAATCCACACACAACCAACAAAAACACACACAACACACCTATGAGGCACTACACACAACACTCAAAACGACAAGCATGCAATACAGAGCACACGCGGACCCACACGCAGACAGCCCGTGTCAAAACACACAGAAGCACACCCACACCAAATACACACTCAGAGCACGTCAGACACAACGCAAAGCTGGCATCACACAGGATGCTCTAAATACACAGAGCCCCCAACGTCTACCCTGTACGTAACACCCAGAAAGCGAATAGACAGCACTCACACAACCCAGAACGCAGGACATAACGCAACAGACAACAGAAAGACCAGACACGTTACACACGAAACAGGACACAGGAAGCCACACAGCAAACACATTTACAAACACCAACGGATAACTCATCAATAAATGACAAAATATACAACACACAAAGAATCACTCAACGCACATGACACGCAAGTCACCACCACACACATCACACGTTGCACGCCACACAGAGAAAAGTACACAGAACAATGTACTCAACAAGCAGTGAAGAACCCAATACCACACATGGCACATGCACAACACACACAACACGGACAACACACAGCACACAGAAAATAAACGAGACCCACAGATCACAGACAACACGGCACAAAACACACAAGAACACACAGCGCACACAGCACAGCAAACCAGAATACACACAGGTTCACAAAACAAACACCACAAATCGTTCACTACCATACACTCACAACACAAACAGCACCCCACACACACGCGCGCGACAAACCCAGAAGGCCCAACACATATCAAACACACACAGCACTCAGTAAAAAACACGTAACACACCACCCACGCAGAAAGACATTAAAAAAGGAACAACAGAGCCCACACAACACAACGCCCACAAAACTGCACATCACAATAGCACAAACAACACACACTACATACAACACCCACAATACAACACACATGCAAATCACCCACAACACGCAAAGCCAGTTTACCTACAACCTCCCAACACACAAACAGCACATCACACTACGCGGACCCCACACACACCGGGCACATAACTGCACACAATTCACATGAACCACGGTTCTCAGAGTAATCACAACACACACAGTGAGGCACACAGGCCAAGCATGGCCACACACAGTACACACATAACAAATTACGCTCATTACTCCAAACGCCAACCACACCCACAAATCACAGTCACACATGCAAAACGCACACCACACATACCGAACATACAAACCCACATTGAAGACACACGTATACCACAACAAAAAGAACACCGAATCTAAGCAGCACACATTTCACGCACGACTCCAAACGCACATGAAACCTGCAGCGCACAGAGCCGCACAGAATGCACAAGGCCAAACACACAACATATCCACAAAGCTATCGGTCATAGCCCACGGTATCTCACTCAACTTGCAAAACACACAGACCACCCAACACACAAATACGCAACACACAGGCAAGAATACACGCAACACAAGCACAAATAACAGAGCAGCACATCCCACGACACACACAAGCATCACACACAGAAATTGATATCACAACTCATAACAGTACACAGCACCCTGCATTAACAAAGCAACACACACAGGACAACGCAACCACTACATACCACACGTAAGGCCCCAAACGACACACACTCTAGGAGCCCCCACAACGCGCACAAGAAACACCCACAAACACGTACAGAGAGAACACACAGAACCTCCCAACACGCACACAGCACATCACGGAAAACAACACACAGCGCAAACATCACAGGACGTCAAGGCACACACAGTTCACACAACTCACAGTTCAGTGACAACACACAACAAGCACAGCGAGGCGGCACACTAACAAGCACAACCACACACAGACGACACATCTCACATCACACACATAACTCAAATCCAACGCACACACAGCCTCTCAAACACAGCCAAACACAAATCACAATCACACACGCAAAACAGGCACACCACACACGAAACCACATGAAAAGCACACAACCAACAAAAACCCACATAGCGCCACATTTCACACACTACGCACCACACACACAGTCACGCACAGACACCCCGCACTCATATCCAGCCACGGGCTGCACTACGCAAAGCGCACACGCACGAGACCCAAAATGTAGCAATACAAGTCACAAGGCACACACCAGACACATCAAAGCACACGATTTCTCACAACACACATGAACCACATTCCACAGAGCGCCCACAGCACACCCAATTAGGCACATTTAACAAGCACAACCACGCACAGACAACACATCTCACATCACACACGAAGCAAGCAAACACCCACACATACACTCAAACACAACCACACACAAGTCACAACCACACGCTCAAAGCACACACCACACACAACACATGCCGATTGACATGCAAAAAACACACAAACCACAAAGAGAGCACTGAATTTATGAAACCCTCATTTCACACACTACACATACCACACAAAACACACATAAGTCGTACAGCACACAGAGCCTCCCAGAACACACAGTGCAAAGCGCACAACATATCCACAGTGCATATTAGACACAACACAGTTAGTATCCCACACAACACGTAAAACACACAGATGACACAACGCACACACACAAATTATACTCAAAACAGGTAAGAGTACACACAACGCACAGGCAACTGAGAACACAACACATTGCACGTCACGCAACACACGTGCGGTCGCATCCCTCATTAAACATGAAACCGGAAACCGTTCACAGACTATTGCGACATTCCCAACCACGAACACAACATGCTACACAAATGACGCCGAACATGCCACACACAAAGGCACAATCCAAGCACACAACACCCCACACAGAACCACCCTCAACCGCACAGGTCACACAGCACTCCACAGGGAAATACACGCAGAACACACACTACAAACAACAAAGTACCCAAACTGCACACGTCACATACACAACAGTCACAGCACAGAAGGAACGCAACACACAGTAAAACACACACAACCACATTAACACCGCCCCGCACACTAAACCAGCAGATCACCGACATCACAGCAAAAAGTCACACAATAACACAGCATGCGAAATGTAACACGACACAGAATACACACACAATCACTCAACAGACACAACAAAACACACCCTGCCATATACACAAAAGACAAACGAGGCACCTCACACATAACACCAAACCCAACAAACACAAAACACATCACAGAAAAGACGCACAACAAAAACATTGCGCACACGACACACACATTAAAAGAAACACATCAATGCATTACCACAACACCCGAAGTAGTACACAAATCACAGATCAATGCAGCACACAACACACACAAACATCACACACGAATTACACATCACACCTCATAACACACACAAAACCCTGCATTGACAACACAGCACACGGAGTGAAGTGAAGCAACCACTACGTACCACACATTAAGAAGCCACACACTCAGGGGATAACAAAAAACACAACACCCACTAACACAATGATACGGAGAACACACACAAACTCAAGTCACAAACAACACAACATATGAAACAACACACACCACATACATCACAGGACACAAAGGCACCCATTTCTCACAAATCGCATTTAACCATGTACACACCACTCACACAATGAGGCACACTACACAAGCAGAACCGCATACAGAGAACACATCTCAACTCACACTCACAGCAACCAATTACACACAAAACCTCTCAAACACAGCCAAACACGTATCGCACACGCACACGCAAGACACACACAGCGCATACACAAAACACACAGCCAATAGTAAACGCACATAGCACACATTTCACACACTGCACACCCCACGTACCACCGCACACAGGCACCCCACACACACATATACACACGGGCACGCCTGCACAATGCACTCACCCCCCCCACCCCACACACACACACAAAACTCAAAATGTATATCGACCCAACAGACAGTCGCAGGGCTCACACCAGACACAACAGAGCCCATATTTCTCATAAAACACAGAGACCACATCTGGCAGAGTACATGCAGCAAACACAACGAGGCACACTGAGCAAGCACAACCACACACGCACAACACATTTCGCATCACACACGTAACAACCACACCACACTCAGCCACTCAAACACAACCACACACGAGTCACAATCACATACGCAAAACACACACAACACTCACAAATCCATACTCGAAACACACGAGACCAACAAAGAAGACAAATAGCACACATGGCCCATACAGCACGCTACACACACAACCACGCACGGACACACCACACATACATTCTCACACAGGAGCATAACGCAGAACACACACATAACACAGATGCATGCAAAAACAAAAGTCAAAAGACACACACCACACACCTCAAGGCACATAACTTCTCAGAACACACGCGAGAAACATTGCTCAGGCTACGTATGGCACACACCATGAGGCATACTAGACAAGCACAACCACGCACAGTCAACACATCTCTCATCACGTGCATAACTCAAACCGCCAAGCACCACACACAACCTCTCTAACACAGCAACACACAAATCACAATCCCACACACCAAGCAGGCACAACACATACAAATCCACACACAACCAACAAAAACACACACAACACACCTATGAGGCACTACACACAACACTCAAAACGACAAGCATGCAATACAGAGCACACGCGGACCCACACGCAGACAGCCCGTGTCAAAACACACAGAAGCACACCCACACCAAATACACACTCAGAGCACGTCAGACACAACGCAAAGCTGGCATCACACAGGATGCTCTAAATACACAGAGCCCCCAACGTCTACCCTGTACGTAACACCCAGAAAGCGAATAGACAGCACTCACACAACCCAGAACGCAGGACATAACGCAACAGACAACAGAAAGACCAGACACGTTACACACGAAACAGGACACAGGAAGCCACACAGCAAACACATTTACAAACACCAACGGATAACTCATCAATAAATGACAAAATATACAACACACAAAGAATCACTCAACGCACACGACACGCAAGTCACCACCACACACATCACACGTTGCACGCCACACAGAGAAAAGTACACAGAACAATGTACTCAACAAGCAGTGAAGAACCCAATACCACACATGGCACATGCACAACACACACAACACGGACAACACACAGCACACAGAAAATAAACGAGACGCACAGATCACAGACAACACAGCACAAAACACACAAGAACACACAGCGCACACAGCACAGCAAACCAGAATACACACAGGTTCACAAAACAAACACCACAAATCGTTCACTACCATACACTCACAACACAAACAGCACCCCACACACACGCGCGCGACAAACCCAGAAGGCCCAACACATATCAAACACACACAGCACTCAGTAAAAAACACGTGACACACCACCCACGCAGAAAGACATTAAAAAAGGAACAACAGAGCCCACACAACACAACGCCCACAAAACTGCACATCACAATAGCACAAACAACACACACTACATACAACACCCACAATACAACACACATAAAACAACACCCACAACACACATGCAAATCACCCACAACACGCAAAGCCAGTTTACCTACAACCTCCCAACACACAAACAGCACATCACACTACGCGGACCCCACACACACCGGGCACATAACTGCACACAATTCACATGAACCACGGTTCTCAGAGTAATCACAACACACACAGTGAGGCACACAGGCCAAGCATGGCCACACACAGTACACACATAACAAATTACGCTCATTACTCCAAACGCCAACCACACGCACAAATCACAGTCACACATGCAAAACGCACACCACACATACCGAACATACAAACCCACATTGAAGACACACGTATACCACAACAAAAAGAACACCGAATCTAAGCAGCACACATTTCACGCACGACTCCAAACGCACATGAAACCTGCAGCGCACAGAGCCGCACAGAATGCACAAGGCCAAACACACAACATATCCACAAAGCTATCGGTCATAGCCCACGGTATCTCACTCAACTTGCAAAACACACAGACCACCCAACACACAAATACGCAACACACAGGCAAGAATACACGCAACACAAGCACAAATAACAGAGCAGCACATCCCACGACACACACAAGCATCACACACAGAAATTGATATCACAACTCATAACAGTACACAGCACCCTGCATTAACAAAGCAACACACACAGGACAACGCAACCACTACATACCACACGTAAGGCCCCAAACGACACACACTCTAGGAGCCCCCACAACGCGCACAAGAAACACCCACAAACACGTACAGAGAGAACACACAGAACCTCCCAACACGCACACAGCACATCACGGAAAACAACACACAGCGCAAACATCACAGGACGTCAAGGCACACACAGTTCACACAACTCACAGTTCAGTGACAACACACAACAAGCACAGCGAGGCGGCACACTAACAAGCACAACCACACACAGACGACACATCTCACATCACACACATAACTCAAATCCAACGCACACACAGCCTCTCAAACACAGCCAAACACAAATCACAATCACACACGCAAAACAGGCACACCACACACGAAACCACATGAAAAGCACACAACCAACAAAAACCCACATAGCGCCACATTTCACACACTACGCACCACACACACAGTCACGCACAGACACCCCGCACTCATATCCAGCCACGGGCTGCACTACGCAAAGCGCACACGCACGAGACCCAAAATGTAGCAATACAAGTCACAAGGCACACACCAGACACATCAAAGCACACGATTTCTCACAACACACATGAACCACATTCCACAGAGCGCCCACAGCACACCCAATTAGGCACATTTAACAAGCACAACCACGCACAGACAACACATCTCACATCACACACGAAGCAAGCAAACACCCACACATACACTCAAACACAACCACACACAAGTCACAACCACACGCTCAAAGCACACACCACACACAACACATGCCGATTGACATGCAAAAAACACACAAACCACAAAGAGAGCACTGAATTTATGAAACCCTCATTTCACACACTACACATACCACACAAAACACACATAAGTCGTACAGCACACAGAGCCTCCCAGAACACACAGTGCAAAGCGCACAACATATCCACAGTGCATATTAGACACAACACAGTTAGTATCCCACACAACACGTAAAACACACAGATGACACAACGCACACACACAAATTATACTCAAAACAGGTAAGAGTACACACAACGCACAGGCAACTGAGAACACAACACATTGCACGTCACGCAACACACGTGCGGTCGCATCCCTCATTAAACATGAAACCGGAAACCGTTCACAGACTATTGCGACATTCCCAACCACGAACACAACATGCTACACAAATGACGCCGAACATGCCACACACAAAGGCACAATCCAAGCACACAACACCCCACACAGAACCACCCTCAACCGCACAGGTCACACAGCACTCCACAGGGAAATACACGCAGAACACACACTACAAACAACAAAGTACCCAAACTGCACACGTCACATACACAACAGTCACAGCACAGAAGGAACGCAACACACAGTAAAACACACACAACCACATTAACACCGCCCCGCACACTAAACCAGCAGATCACCGACATCACAGCAAAAAGTCACACAATAACACAGCATGCGAAATGTAACACGACACAGAATACACACACAATCACTCAACAGACACAACAAAACACACCCTGCCATATACACAAAAGACAAACGAGGCACCTCACACATAACACCAAACCCAACAAACACAAAACACATCACAGAAAAGACGCACAACAAAAACATTGCGCACACGACACACACATTAAAAGAAACACATCAATGCATTACCACAACACCCGAAGTAGTACACAAATCACAGATCAATGCAGCACACAACACACACAAACATCACACACGAATTACACATCACACCTCATAACACACACAAAACCCTGCATTGACAACACAGCACACGGAGTGAAGTGAAGCAACCACTACGTACCACACATTAAGAAGCCACACACTCAGGGGATAACAAAAAACACAACACCCACTAACACAATGATACGGAGAACACACACAAACTCAAGTCACAAACAACACAACATATGAAACAACACACACCACATACATCACAGGACACAAAGGCACCCATTTCTCACAAATCGCATTTAACCATGTACACACCACTCACACAATGAGGCACACTACACAAGCAGAACCGCATACAGAGAACACATCTCAACTCACACTCACAGCAACCAATTACACACAAAACCTCTCAAACACAGCCAAACACGTATCGCACACGCACACGCAAGACACACACAGCGCATACACAAAACACACAGCCAATAGTAAACGCACATAGCACACATTTCACACACTGCACACCCCACGTACCACCGCACACAGGCACCCCACACACACATATACACACGGGCACGCCTGCACAATGCACTCACCCCCCCCCACCCCACACACACACACAAAACTCAAAATGTATATCGACCCAACAGACAGTCGCAGGGCTCACACCAGACACAACAGAGCCCATATTTCTCATAAAACACAGAGACCACATCTGGCAGAGTACATGCAGCAAACACAACGAGGCACACTGAGCAAGCACAACCACACACGCACAACACATTTCGCATCACACACGTAACAACCACACCACACTCAGCCACTCAAACACAACCACACACGAGTCACAATCACATACGCAAAACACACACAACACTCACAAATCCATACTCGAAACACACGAGACCAACAAAGAAGACAAATAGCACACATGGCCCATACAGCACGCTACACACACAACCACGCACGGACACACCACACATACATTCTCACACAGGAGCATAACGCAGAACACACACATAACACAGATGCATGCAAAAACAAAAGTCAAAAGACACACACCACACACCTCAAGGCACATAACTTCTCAGAACACACGCGAGAAACATTGCTCAGGCTACGTATGGCACACACCATGAGGCATACTAGACAAGCACAACCACGCACAGTCAACACATCTCTCATCACGTGCATAACTCAAACCGCCAAGCACCACACACAACCTCTCTAACACAGCAACACACAAATCACAATCCCACACACCAAGCAGGCACAACACATACAAATCCACACACAACCAACAAAAACACACACAACACACCTATGAGGCACTACACACAACACTCAAAACGACAAGCATGCAATACAGAGCACACGCGGACCCACACGCAGACAGCCCGTGTCAAAACACACAGAAGCACACCCACACCAAATACACACTCAGAGCACGTCAGACACAACGCAAAGCTGGCATCACACAGGATGCTCTAAATACACAGAGCCCCCAACGTCTACCCTGTACGTAACACCCAGAAAGCGAATAGACAGCACTCACACAACCCAGAACGCAGGACATAACGCAACAGACAACAGAAAGACCAGACACGTTACACACGAAACAGGACACAGGAAGCCACACAGCAAACACATTTACAAACACCAACGGATAACTCATCAATAAATGACAAAATATACAACACACAAAGAATCACTCAACGCACACGACACGCAAGTCACCACCACACACATCACACGTTGCACGCCACACAGAGAAAAGTACACAGAACAATGTACTCAACAAGCAGTGAAGAACCCAATACCACACATGGCACATGCACAACACACACAACACGGACAACACACAGCACACAGAAAATAAACGAGACGCACAGATCACAGACAACACGGCACAAAACACACAAGAACACACAGCGCACACAGCACAGCAAACCAGAATACACACAGGTTCACAAAACAAACACCACAAATCGTTCACTACCATACACTCACAACACAAACAGCACCCCACACACACGCGCGCGACAAACCCAGAAGGCCCAACACATATCAAACACACACAGCACTCAGTAAAAAACACGTGACACACCACCCACGCAGAAAGACATTAAAAAAGGAACAACAGAGCCCACACAACACAACGCCCACAAAACTGCACATCACAATAGCACAAACAACACACACTACATACAACACCCACAATACAACACACATAAAACAACACCCACAACACACATGCAAATCACCCACAACACGCAAAGCCAGTTTACCTACAACCTCCCAACACACAAACAGCACATCACACTACGCGGACCCCACACACACCGGGCACATAACTGCACACAATTCACATGAACCACGGTTCTCAGAGTAATCACAACACACACAGTGAGGCACACAGGCCAAGCATGGCCACACACAGTACACACATAACAAATTACGCTCATTACTCCAAACGCCAACCACACGCACAAATCACAGTCACACATGCAAAACGCACACCACACATACCGAACATACAAACCCACATTGAAGACACACGTATACCACAACAAAAAGAACACCGAATCTAAGCAGCACACATTTCACGCACGACTCCAAACGCACATGAAACCTGCAGCGCACAGAGCCGCACAGAATGCACAAGGCCAAACACACAACATATCCACAAAGCTATCGGTCATAGCCCACGGTATCTCACTCAACTTGCAAAACACACAGACCACCCAACACACAAATACGCAACACACAGGCAAGAATACACGCAACACAAGCACAAATAACAGAGCAGCACATCCCACGACACACACAAGCATCACACACAGAAATTGATATCACAACTCATAACAGTACACAGCACCCTGCATTAACAAAGCAACACACACAGGACAACGCAACCACTACATACCACACGTAAGGCCCCAAACGACACACACTCTAGGAGCCCCCACAACGCGCACAAGAAACACCCACAAACACGTACAGAGAGAACACACAGAACCTCCCAACACGCACACAGCACATCACGGAAAACAACACACAGCGCAAACATCACAGGACGTCAAGGCACACACAGTTCACACAACTCACAGTTCAGTGACAACACACAACAAGCACAGCGAGGCGGCACACTAACAAGCACAACCACACACAGACGACACATCTCACATCACACACATAACTCAAATCCAACGCACACACAGCCTCTCAAACACAGCCAAACACAAATCACAATCACACACGCAAAACAGGCACACCACACACGAAACCACATGAAAAGCACACAACCAACAAAAACCCACATAGCGCCACATTTCACACACTACGCACCACACACACAGTCACGCACAGACACCCCGCACTCATATCCAGCCACGGGCTGCACTACGCAAAGCGCACACGCACGAGACCCAAAATGTAGCAATACAAGTCACAAGGCACACACCAGACACATCAAAGCACACGATTTCTCACAACACACATGAACCACATTCCACAGAGCGCCCACAGCACACCCAATTAGGCACATTTAACAAGCACAACCACGCACAGACAACACATCTCACATCACACACGAAGCAAGCAAACACCCACACATACACTCAAACACAACCACACACAAGTCACAACCACACGCTCAAAGCACACACCACACACAACACATGCCGATTGACATGCAAAAAACACACAAACCACAAAGAGAGCACTGAATTTATGAAACCCTCATTTCACACACTACACATACCACACAAAACACACATAAGTCGTACAGCACACAGAGCCTCCCAGAACACACAGTGCAAAGCGCACAACATATCCACAGTGCATATTAGACACAACACAGTTAGTATCCCACACAACACGTAAAACACACAGATGACACAACGCACACACACAAATTATACTCAAAACAGGTAAGAGTACACACAACGCACAGGCAACTGAGAACACAACACATTGCACGTCACGCAACACACGTGCGGTCGCATCCCTCATTAAACATGAAACCGGAAACCGTTCACAGACTATTGCGACATTCCCAACCACGAACACAACATGCTACACAAATGACGCCGAACATGCCACACACAAAGGCACAATCCAAGCACACAACACCCCACACAGAACCACCCTCAACCGCACAGGTCACACAGCACTCCACAGGGAAATACACGCAGAACACACACTACAAACAACAAAGTACCCAAACTGCACACGTCACATACACAACAGTCACAGCACAGAAGGAACGCAACACACAGTAAAACACACACAACCACATTAACACCGCCCCGCACACTAAACCAGCAGATCACCGACATCACAGCAAAAAGTCACACAATAACACAGCATGCGAAATGTAACACGACACAGAATACACACACAATCACTCAACAGACACAACAAAACACACCCTGCCATATACACAAAAGACAAACGAGGCACCTCACACATAACACCAAACCCAACAAACACAAAACACATCACAGAAAAGACGCACAACAAAAACATTGCGCACACGACACACACATTAAAAGAAACACATCAATGCATTACCACAACACCCGAAGTAGTACACAAATCACAGATCAATGCAGCACACAACACACACAAACATCACACACGAATTACACATCACACCTCATAACACACACAAAACCCTGCATTGACAACACAGCACACGGAGTGAAGTGAAGCAACCACTACGTACCACACATTAAGAAGCCACACACTCAGGGGATAACAAAAAACACAACACCCACTAACACAATGATACGGAGAACACACACAAACTCAAGTCACAAACAACACAACATATGAAACAACACACACCACATACATCACAGGACACAAAGGCACCCATTTCTCACAAATCGCATTTAACCATGTACACACCACTCACACAATGAGGCACACTACACAAGCAGAACCGCATACAGAGAACACATCTCAACTCACACTCACAGCAACCAATTACACACAAAACCTCTCAAACACAGCCAAACACGTATCGCACACGCACACGCAAGACACACACAGCGCATACACAAAACACACAGCCAATAGTAAACGCACATAGCACACATTTCACACACTGCACACCCCACGTACCACCGCACACAGGCACCCCACACACACATATACACACGGGCACGCCTGCACAATGCACTCACCCCCCCCCACCCCACACACACACACAAAACTCAAAATGTATATCGACCCAACAGACAGTCGCAGGGCTCACACCAGACACAACAGAGCCCATATTTCTCATAAAACACAGAGACCACATCTGGCAGAGTACATGCAGCAAACACAACGAGGCACACTGAGCAAGCACAACCACACACGCACAACACATTTCGCATCACACACGTAACAACCACACCACACTCAGCCACTCAAACACAACCACACACGAGTCACAATCACATACGCAAAACACACACAACACTCACAAATCCATACTCGAAACACACGAGACCAACAAAGAAGACAAATAGCACACATGGCCCATACAGCACGCTACACACACAACCACGCACGGACACACCACACATACATTCTCACACAGGAGCATAACGCAGAACACACACATAACACAGATGCATGCAAAAACAAAAGTCAAAAGACACACACCACACACCTCAAGGCACATAACTTCTCAGAACACACGCGAGAAACATTGCTCAGGCTACGTATGGCACACACCATGAGGCATACTAGACAAGCACAACCACGCACAGTCAACACATCTCTCATCACGTGCATAACTCAAACCGCCAAGCACCACACACAACCTCTCTAACACAGCAACACACAAATCACAATCCCACACACCAAGCAGGCACAACACATACAAATCCACACACAACCAACAAAAACACACACAACACACCTATGAGGCACTACACACAACACTCAAAACGACAAGCATGCAATACAGAGCACACGCGGACCCACACGCAGACAGCCCGTGTCAAAACACACAGAAGCACACCCACACCAAATACACACTCAGAGCACGTCAGACACAACGCAAAGCTGGCATCACACAGGATGCTCTAAATACACAGAGCCCCCAACGTCTACCCTGTACGTAACACCCAGAAAGCGAATAGACAGCACTCACACAACCCAGAACGCAGGACATAACGCAACAGACAACAGAAAGACCAGACACGTTACACACGAAACAGGACACAGGAAGCCACACAGCAAACACATTTACAAACACCAACGGATAACTCATCAATAAATGACAAAATATACAACACACAAAGAATCACTCAACGCACACGACACGCAAGTCACCACCACACACATCACACGTTGCACGCCACACAGAGAAAAGTACACAGAACAATGTACTCAACAAGCAGTGAAGAACCCAATACCACACATGGCACATGCACAACACACACAACACGGACAACACACAGCACACAGAAAATAAACGAGACGCACAGATCACAGACAACACGGCACAAAACACACAAGAACACACAGCGCACACAGCACAGCAAACCAGAATACACACAGGTTCACAAAACAAACACCACAAATCGTTCACTACCATACACTCACAACACAAACAGCACCCCACACACACGCGCGCGACAAACCCAGAAGGCCCAACACATATCAAACACACACAGCACTCAGTAAAAAACACGTGACACACCACCCACGCAGAAAGACATTAAAAAAGGAACAACAGAGCCCACACAACACAACGCCCACAAAACTGCACATCACAATAGCACAAACAACACACACTACATACAACACCCACAATACAACACACATAAAACAACACCCACAACACACATGCAAATCACCCACAACACGCAAAGCCAGTTTACCTACAACCTCCCAACACACAAACAGCACATCACACTACGCGGACCCCACACACACCGGGCACATAACTGCACACAATTCACATGAACCACGGTTCTCAGAGTAATCACAACACACACAGTGAGGCACACAGGCCAAGCATGGCCACACACAGTACACACATAACAAATTACGCTCATTACTCCAAACGCCAACCACACGCACAAATCACAGTCACACATGCAAAACGCACACCACACATACCGAACATACAAACCCACATTGAAGACACACGTATACCACAACAAAAAGAACACCGAATCTAAGCAGCACACATTTCACGCACGACTCCAAACGCACATGAAACCTGCAGCGCACAGAGCCGCACAGAATGCACAAGGCCAAACACACAACATATCCACAAAGCTATCGGTCATAGCCCACGGTATCTCACTCAACTTGCAAAACACACAGACCACCCAACACACAAATACGCAACACACAGGCAAGAATACACGCAACACAAGCACAAATAACAGAGCAGCACATCCCACGACACACACAAGCATCACACACAGAAATTAATATCACAACTCATAACAGTACACAGCACCCTGCATTAACAAAGCAACACACACAGGACAACGCAACCACTACATACCACACGTAAGGCCCCAAACGACACACACTCTAGGAGCCCCCACAACGCGCACAAGAAACACCCACAAACACGTACAGAGAGAACACACAGAACCTCCCAACACGCACACAGCACATCACGGAAAACAACACACAGCGCAAACATCACAGGACGTCAAGGCACACACAGTTCACACAACTCACAGTTCAGTGACAACACACAACAAGCACAGCGAGGCGGCACACTAACAAGCACAACCACACACAGACGACACATCTCACATCACACACATAACTCAAATCCAACGCACACACAGCCTCTCAAACACAGCCAAACACAAATCACAATCACACACGCAAAACAGGCACACCACACACGAAACCACATGAAAAGCACACAACCAACAAAAACCCACATAGCGCCACATTTCACACACTACGCACCACACACACAGTCACGCACAGACACCCCGCACTCATATCCAGCCACGGGCTGCACTACGCAAAGCGCACACGCACGAGACCCAAAATGTAGCAATACAAGTCACAAGGCACACACCAGACACATCAAAGCACACGATTTCTCACAACACACATGAACCACATTCCACAGAGCGCCCACAGCACACCCAATTAGGCACATTTAACAAGCACAACCACGCACAGACAACACATCTCACATCACACACGAAGCAAGCAAACACCCACACATACACTCAAACACAACCACACACAAGTCACAACCACACGCTCAAAGCACACACCACACACAACACATGCCGATTGACATGCAAAAAACACACAAACCACAAAGAGAGCACTGAATTTATGAAACCCTCATTTCACACACTACACATACCACACAAAACACACATAAGTCGTACAGCACACAGAGCCTCCCAGAACACACAGTGCAAAGCGCACAACATATCCACAGTGCATATTAGACACAACACAGTTAGTATCCCACACAACACGTAAAACACACAGATGACACAACGCACACACACAAATTATACTCAAAACAGGTAAGAGTACACACAACGCACAGGCAACTGAGAACACAACACATTGCACGTCACGCAACACACGTGCGGTCGCATCCCTCATTAAACATGAAACCGGAAACCGTTCACAGACTATTGCGACATTCCCAACCACGAACACAACATGCTACACAAATGACGCCGAACATGCCACACACAAAGGCACAATCCAAGCACACAACACCCCACACAGAACCACCCTCAACCGCACAGGTCACACAGCACTCCACAGGGAAATACACGCAGAACACACACTACAAACAACAAAGTACCCAAACTGCACACGTCACATACACAACAGTCACAGCACAGAAGGAACGCAACACACAGTAAAACACACACAACCACATTAACACCGCCCCGCACACTAAACCAGCAGATCACCGACATCACAGCAAAAAGTCACACAATAACACAGCATGCGAAATGTAACACGACACAGAATACACACACAATCACTCAACAGACACAACAAAACACACCCTGCCATATACACAAAAGACAAACGAGGCACCTCACACATAACACCAAACCCAACAAACACAAAACACATCACAGAAAAGACGCACAACAAAAACATTGCGCACACGACACACACATTAAAAGAAACACATCAATGCATTACCACAACACCCGAAGTAGTACACAAATCACAGATCAATGCAGCACACAACACACACAAACATCACACACGAATTACACATCACACCTCATAACACACACAAAACCCTGCATTGACAACACAGCACACGGAGTGAAGTGAAGCAACCACTACGTACCACACATTAAGAAGCCACACACTCAGGGGATAACAAAAAACACAACACCCACTAACACAATGATACGGAGAACACACACAAACTCAAGTCACAAACAACACAACATATGAAACAACACACACCACATACATCACAGGACACAAAGGCACCCATTTCTCACAAATCGCATTTAACCATGTACACACCACTCACACAATGAGGCACACTACACAAGCAGAACCGCATACAGAGAACACATCTCAACTCACACTCACAGCAACCAATTACACACAAAACCTCTCAAACACAGCCAAACACGTATCGCACACGCACACGCAAGACACACACAGCGCATACACAAAACACACAGCCAATAGTAAACGCACATAGCACACATTTCACACACTGCACACCCCACGTACCACCGCACACAGGCACCCCACACACACATATACACACGGGCACGCCTGCACAATGCACTCACCCCCCCCCACCCCACACACACACACAAAACTCAAAATGTATATCGACCCAACAGACAGTCGCAGGGCTCACACCAGACACAACAGAGCCCATATTTCTCATAAAACACAGAGACCACATCTGGCAGAGTACATGCAGCAAACACAACGAGGCACACTGAGCAAGCACAACCACACACGCACAACACATTTCGCATCACACACGTAACAACCACACCACACTCAGCCACTCAAACACAACCACACACGAGTCACAATCACATACGCAAAACACACACAACACTCACAAATCCATACTCGAAACACACGAGACCAACAAAGAAGACAAATAGCACACATGGCCCATACAGCACGCTACACACACAACCACGCACGGACACACCACACATACATTCTCACACAGGAGCATAACGCAGAACACACACATAACACAGATGCATGCAAAAACAAAAGTCAAAAGACACACACCACACACCTCAAGGCACATAACTTCTCAGAACACACGCGAGAAACATTGCTCAGGCTACGTATGGCACACACCATGAGGCATACTAGACAAGCACAACCACGCACAGTCAACACATCTCTCATCACGTGCATAACTCAAACCGCCAAGCACCACACACAACCTCTCTAACACAGCAACACACAAATCACAATCCCACACACCAAGCAGGCACAACACATACAAATCCACACACAACCAACAAAAACACACACAACACACCTATGAGGCACTACACACAACACTCAAAACGACAAGCATGCAATACAGAGCACACGCGGACCCACACGCAGACAGCCCGTGTCAAAACACACAGAAGCACACCCACACCAAATACACACTCAGAGCACGTCAGACACAACGCAAAGCTGGCATCACACAGGATGCTCTAAATACACAGAGCCCCCAACGTCTACCCTGTACGTAACACCCAGAAAGCGAATAGACAGCACTCACACAACCCAGAACGCAGGACATAACGCAACAGACAACAGAAAGACCAGACACGTTACACACGAAACAGGACACAGGAAGCCACACAGCAAACACATTTACAAACACCAACGGATAACTCATCAATAAATGACAAAATATACAACACACAAAGAATCACTCAACGCACACGACACGCAAGTCACCACCACACACATCACACGTTGCACGCCACACAGAGAAAAGTACACAGAACAATGTACTCAACAAGCAGTGAAGAACCCAATACCACACATGGCACATGCACAACACACACAACACGGACAACACACAGCACACAGAAAATAAACGAGACGCACAGATCACAGACAACACGGCACAAAACACACAAGAACACACAGCGCACACAGCACAGCAAACCAGAATACACACAGGTTCACAAAACAAACACCACAAATCGTTCACTACCATACACTCACAACACAAACAGCACCCCACACACACGCGCGCGACAAACCCAGAAGGCCCAACACATATCAAACACACACAGCACTCAGTAAAAAACACGTGACACACCACCCACGCAGAAAGACATTAAAAAAGGAACAACAGAGCCCACACAACACAACGCCCACAAAACTGCACATCACAATAGCACAAACAACACACACTACATACAACACCCACAATACAACACACATAAAACAACACCCACAACACACATGCAAATCACCCACAACACGCAAAGCCAGTTTACCTACAACCTCCCAACACACAAACAGCACATCACACTACGCGGACCCCACACACACCGGGCACATAACTGCACACAATTCACATGAACCACGGTTCTCAGAGTAATCACAACACACACAGTGAGGCACACAGGCCAAGCATGGCCACACACAGTACACACATAACAAATTACGCTCATTACTCCAAACGCCAACCACACGCACAAATCACAGTCACACATGCAAAACGCACACCACACATACCGAACATACAAACCCACATTGAAGACACACGTATACCACAACAAAAAGAACACCGAATCTAAGCAGCACACATTTCACGCACGACTCCAAACGCACATGAAACCTGCAGCGCACAGAGCCGCACAGAATGCACAAGGCCAAACACACAACATATCCACAAAGCTATCGGTCATAGCCCACGGTATCTCACTCAACTTGCAAAACACACAGACCACCCAACACACAAATACGCAACACACAGGCAAGAATACACGCAACACAAGCACAAATAACAGAGCAGCACATCCCACGACACACACAAGCATCACACACAGAAATTGATATCACAACTCATAACAGTACACAGCACCCTGCATTAACAAAGCAACACACACAGGACAACGCAACCACTACATACCACACGTAAGGCCCCAAACGACACACACTCTAGGAGCCCCCACAACGCGCACAAGAAACACCCACAAACACGTACAGAGAGAACACACAGAACCTCCCAACACGCACACAGCACATCACGGAAAACAACACACAGCGCAAACATCACAGGACGTCAAGGCACACACAGTTCACACAACTCACAGTTCAGTGACAACACACAACAAGCACAGCGAGGCGGCACACTAACAAGCACAACCACACACAGACGACACATCTCACATCACACACATAACTCAAATCCAACGCACACACAGCCTCTCAAACACAGCCAAACACAAATCACAATCACACACGCAAAACAGGCACACCACACACGAAACCACATGAAAAGCACACAACCAACAAAAACCCACATAGCGCCACATTTCACACACTACGCACCACACACACAGTCACGCACAGACACCCCGCACTCATATCCAGCCACGGGCTGCACTACGCAAAGCGCACACGCACGAGACCCAAAATGTAGCAATACAAGTCACAAGGCACACACCAGACACATCAAAGCACACGATTTCTCACAACACACATGAACCACATTCCACAGAGCGCCCACAGCACACCCAATTAGGCACATTTAACAAGCACAACCACGCACAGACAACACATCTCACATCACACACGAAGCAAGCAAACACCCACACATACACTCAAACACAACCACACACAAGTCACAACCACACGCTCAAAGCACACACCACACACAACACATGCCGATTGACATGCAAAAAACACACAAACCACAAAGAGAGCACTGAATTTATGAAACCCTCATTTCACACACTACACATACCACACAAAACACACATAAGTCGTACAGCACACAGAGCCTCCCAGAACACACAGTGCAAAGCGCACAACATATCCACAGTGCATATTAGACACAACACAGTTAGTATCCCACACAACACGTAAAACACACAGATGACACAACGCACACACACAAATTATACTCAAAACAGGTAAGAGTACACACAACGCACAGGCAACTGAGAACACAACACATTGCACGTCACGCAACACACGTGCGGTCGCATCCCTCATTAAACATGAAACCGGAAACCGTTCACAGACTATTGCGACATTCCCAACCACGAACACAACATGCTACACAAATGACGCCGAACATGCCACACACAAAGGCACAATCCAAGCACACAACACCCCACACAGAACCACCCTCAACCGCACAGGTCACACAGCACTCCACAGGGAAATACACGCAGAACACACACTACAAACAACAAAGTACCCAAACTGCACACGTCACATACACAACAGTCACAGCACAGAAGGAACGCAACACACAGTAAAACACACACAACCACATTAACACCGCCCCGCACACTAAACCAGCAGATCACCGACATCACAGCAAAAAGTCACACAATAACACAGCATGCGAAATGTAACACGACACAGAATACACACACAATCACTCAACAGACACAACAAAACACACCCTGCCATATACACAAAAGACAAACGAGGCACCTCACACATAACACCAAACCCAACAAACACAAAACACATCACAGAAAAGACGCACAACAAAAACATTGCGCACACGACACACACATTAAAAGAAACACATCAATGCATTACCACAACACCCGAAGTAGTACACAAATCACAGATCAATGCAGCACACAACACACACAAACATCACACACGAATTACACATCACACCTCATAACACACACAAAACCCTGCATTGACAACACAGCACACGGAGTGAAGTGAAGCAACCACTACGTACCACACATTAAGAAGCCACACACTCAGGGGATAACAAAAAACACAACACCCACTAACACAATGATACGGAGAACACACACAAACTCAAGTCACAAACAACACAACATATGAAACAACACACACCACATACATCACAGGACACAAAGGCACCCATTTCTCACAAATCGCATTTAACCATGTACACACCACTCACACAATGAGGCACACTACACAAGCAGAACCGCATACAGAGAACACATCTCAACTCACACTCACAGCAACCAATTACACACAAAACCTCTCAAACACAGCCAAACACGTATCGCACACGCACACGCAAGACACACACAGCGCATACACAAAACACACAGCCAATAGTAAACGCACATAGCACACATTTCACACACTGCACACCCCACGTACCACCGCACACAGGCACCCCACACACACATATACACACGGGCACGCCTGCACAATGCACTCACCCCCCCCCACCCCACACACACACACAAAACTCAAAATGTATATCGACCCAACAGACAGTCGCAGGGCTCACACCAGACACAACAGAGCCCATATTTCTCATAAAACACAGAGACCACATCTGGCAGAGTACATGCAGCAAACACAACGAGGCACACTGAGCAAGCACAACCACACACGCACAACACATTTCGCATCACACACGTAACAACCACACCACACTCAGCCACTCAAACACAACCACACACGAGTCACAATCACATACGCAAAACACACACAACACTCACAAATCCATACTCGAAACACACGAGACCAACAAAGAAGACAAATAGCACACATGGCCCATACAGCACGCTACACACACAACCACGCACGGACACACCACACATACATTCTCACACAGGAGCATAACGCAGAACACACACATAACACAGATGCATGCAAAAACAAAAGTCAAAAGACACACACCACACACCTCAAGGCACATAACTTCTCAGAACACACGCGAGAAACATTGCTCAGGCTACGTATGGCACACACCATGAGGCATACTAGACAAGCACAACCACGCACAGTCAACACATCTCTCATCACGTGCATAACTCAAACCGCCAAGCACCACACACAACCTCTCTAACACAGCAACACACAAATCACAATCCCACACACCAAGCAGGCACAACACATACAAATCCACACACAACCAACAAAAACACACACAACACACCTATGAGGCACTACACACAACACTCAAAACGACAAGCATGCAATACAGAGCACACGCGGACCCACACGCAGACAGCCCGTGTCAAAACACACAGAAGCACACCCACACCAAATACACACTCAGAGCACGTCAGACACAACGCAAAGCTGGCATCACACAGGATGCTCTAAATACACAGAGCCCCCAACGTCTACCCTGTACGTAACACCCAGAAAGCGAATAGACAGCACTCACACAACCCAGAACGCAGGACATAACGCAACAGACAACAGAAAGACCAGACACGTTACACACGAAACAGGACACAGGAAGCCACACAGCAAACACATTTACAAACACCAACGGATAACTCATCAATAAATGACAAAATATACAACACACAAAGAATCACTCAACGCACACGACACGCAAGTCACCACCACACACATCACACGTTGCACGCCACACAGAGAAAAGTACACAGAACAATGTACTCAACAAGCAGTGAAGAACCCAATACCACACATGGCACATGCACAACACACACAACACGGACAACACACAGCACACAGAAAATAAACGAGACGCACAGATCACAGACAACACGGCACAAAACACACAAGAACACACAGCGCACACAGCACAGCAAACCAGAATACACACAGGTTCACAAAACAAACACCACAAATCGTTCACTACCATACACTCACAACACAAACAGCACCCCACACACACGCGCGTGACAAACCCAGAAGGCCCAACACATATCAAACACACACAGCACTCAGTAAAAAACACGTAACACACCACCCACGCAGAAAGACATTAAAAAAGGAACAACAGAGCCCACACAACACAACGCCCACAAAACTGCACATCACAATAGCACAAACAACACACACTACATACAACACCCACAATACAACACACATGCAAATCACCCACAACACGCAAAGCCAGTTTACCTACAACCTCCCAACACACAAACAGCACATCACACTACGCGGACCCCACACACACCGGGCACATAACTGCACACAATTCACATGAACCACGGTTCTCAGAGTAATCACAACACACACAGTGAGGCACACAGGCCAAGCATGGCCACACACAGTACACACATAACAAATTACGCTCATTACTCCAAACGCCAACCACACGCACAAATCACAGTCACACATGCAAAACGCACACCACACATACCGAACATACAAACCCACATTGAAGACACACGTATACCACAACAAAAAGAACACCGAATCTAAGCAGCACACATTTCACGCACGACTCCAAACGCACATGAAACCTGCAGCGCACAGAGCCGCACAGAATGCACAAGGCCAAACACACAACATATCCACAAAGCTATCGGTCATAGCCCACGGTATCTCACTCAACTTGCAAAACACACAGACCACCCAACACACAAATACGCAACACACAGGCAAGAATACACGCAACACAAGCACAAATAACAGAGCAGCACATCCCACGACACACACAAGCATCACACACAGAAATTGATATCACAACTCATAACAGTACACAGCACCCTGCATTAACAAAGCAACACACACAGGACAACGCAACCACTACATACCACACGTAAGGCCCCAAACGACACACACTCTAGGAGCCCCCACAACGCGCACAAGAAACACCCACAAACACGTACAGAGAGAACACACAGAACCTCCCAACACGCACACAGCACATCACGGAAAACAACACACAGCGCAAACATCACAGGACGTCAAGGCACACACAGTTCACACAACTCACAGTTCAGTGACAACACACAACAAGCACAGCGAGGCGGCACACTAACAAGCACAACCACACACAGACGACACATCTCACATCACACACATAACTCAAATCCAACGCACACACAGCCTCTCAAACACAGCCAAACACAAATCACAATCACACACGCAAAACAGGCACACCACACACGAAACCACATGAAAAGCACACAACCAACAAAAACCCACATAGCGCCACATTTCACACACTACGCACCACACACACAGTCACGCACAGACACCCCGCACTCATATCCAGCCACGGGCTGCACTACGCAAAGCGCACACGCACGAGACCCAAAATGTAGCAATACAAGTCACAAGGCACACACCAGACACATCAAAGCACACGATTTCTCACAACACACATGAACCACATTCCACAGAGCGCCCACAGCACACCCAATTAGGCACATTTAACAAGCACAACCACGCACAGACAACACATCTCACATCACACACGAAGCAAGCAAACACCCACACATACACTCAAACACAACCACACACAAGTCACAACCACACGCTCAAAGCACACACCACACACAACACATGCCGATTGACATGCAAAAAACACACAAACCACAAAGAGAGCACTGAATTTATGAAACCCTCATTTCACACACTACACATACCACACAAAACACACATAAGTCGTACAGCACACAGAGCCTCCCAGAACACACAGTGCAAAGCGCACAACATATCCACAGTGCATATTAGACACAACACAGTTAGTATCCCACACAACACGTAAAACACACAGATGACACAACGCACACACACAAATTATACTCAAAACAGGTAAGAGTACACACAACGCACAGGCAACTGAGAACACAACACATTGCACGTCACGCAACACACGTGCGGTCGCATCCCTCATTAAACATGAAACCGGAAACCGTTCACAGACTATTGCGACATTCCCAACCACGAACACAACATGCTACACAAATGACGCCGAACATGCCACACACAAAGGCACAATCCAAGCACACAACACCCCACACAGAACCACCCTCAACCGCACAGGTCACACAGCACTCCACAGGGAAATACACGCAGAACACACACTACAAACAACAAAGTACCCAAACTGCACACGTCACATACACAACAGTCACAGCACAGAAGGAACGCAACACACAGTAAAACACACACAACCACATTAACACCGCCCCGCACACTAAACCAGCAGATCACCGACATCACAGCAAAAAGTCACACAATAACACAGCATGCGAAATGTAACACGACACAGAATACACACACAATCACTCAACAGACACAACAAAACACACCCTGCCATATACACAAAAGACAAACGAGGCACCTCACACATAACACCAAACCCAACAAACACAAAACACATCACAGAAAAGACGCACAACAAAAACATTGCGCACACGACACACACATTAAAAGAAACACATCAATGCATTACCACAACACCCGAAGTAGTACACAAATCACAGATCAATGCAGCACACAACACACACAAACATCACACACGAATTACACATCACACCTCATAACACACACAAAACCCTGCATTGACAACACAGCACACGGAGTGAAGTGAAGCAACCACTACGTACCACACATTAAGAAGCCACACACTCAGGGGATAACAAAAAACACAACACCCACTAACACAATGATACGGAGAACACACACAAACTCAAGTCACAAACAACACAACATATGAAACAACACACACCACATACATCACAGGACACAAAGGCACCCATTTCTCACAAATCGCATTTAACCATGTACACACCACTCACACAATGAGGCACACTACACAAGCAGAACCGCATACAGAGAACACATCTCAACTCACACTCACAGCAACCAATTACACACAAAACCTCTCAAACACAGCCAAACACGTATCGCACACGCACACGCAAGACACACACAGCGCATACACAAAACACACAGCCAATAGTAAACGCACATAGCACACATTTCACACACTGCACACCCCACGTACCACCGCACACAGGCACCCCACACACACATATACACACGGGCACGCCTGCACAATGCACTCACCCCACCCCCATCCCACACACACACACAAAACTCAAAATGTATATCGACCCAACAGACAGTCGCAGGGCTCACACCAGACACAACAGAGCCCATATTTCTCATAAAACACAGAGACCACATCTGGCAGAGTACATGCAGCAAACACAACGAGGCACACTGAGCAAGCACAACCACACACGCACAACACATTTCGCATCACACACGTAACAACCACACCACACTCAGCCACTCAAACACAACCACACACGAGTCACAATCACATACGCAAAACACACACAACACTCACAAATCCATACTCGAAACACACGAGACCA
Organism: Manis pentadactyla; assembly: GCF_030020395.1. Classification (NCBI taxonomy): domain Eukaryota; kingdom Metazoa; phylum Chordata; class Mammalia; order Pholidota; family Manidae; genus Manis; species Manis pentadactyla. Next base: position 139,582 of record NW_026644722.1, read on the forward strand.
ACAAAGAAGACAAATAGCACACATGGCCCATACAGCACGCTACACACACAACCACGCACGGACACACCACACATACATTCTCACACAGGAGCATAACGCAGAACACACACATAACACAGATGCATGCAAAAACAAAAGTCAAAAGACACACACCACACACCTCAAGGCACATAACTTCTCAGAACACACGCGAGAAACATTGCTCAGGCTACGTATGGCACACACCATGAGGCATACTAGACAAGCACAACCACGCACAGTCAACACATCTCTCATCACGTGCATAACTCAAACCGCCAAGCACCACACACAACCTCTCTAACACAGCAACACACAAATCACAATCCCACACACCAAGCAGGCACAACACATACAAATCCACACACAACCAACAAAAACACACACAACACACCTATGAGGCACTACACACAACACTCAAAACGACAAGCATGCAATACAGAGCACACGCGGACCCACACGCAGACAGCCCATGTCAAAACACACAGAAGCACACCCACACCAAATACACACTCAGAGCACGTCAGACACAACGCAAAGCTGGCATCACACAGGATGCTCTAAATACACAGAGCCCCCAACGTCTACCCTGTACGTAACACCCAGAAAGCGAATAGACAGCACTCACACAACCCAGAACGCAGGACATAACGCAACAGACAACAGAAAGACCAGACACGTTACACACGAAACAGGACACAGGAAGCCACACAGCAAACACATTTACAAACACCAACGGATAACTCATCAATAAATGACAAAATATACAACACACAAAGAATCACTCAACGCACACGACACGCAAGTCACCACCACACACATCACACGTTGCACGCCACACAGAGAAAAGTACACAGAACAATGTACTCAACAAGCAGTGAAGAACCCAATACCACACATGGCACATGCACAACACACACAACACGGACAACACACAGCACACAGAAAATAAACGAGACGCACAGATCACAGACAACACGGCACAAAACACACAAGAACACACAGCGCACACAGCACAGCAAACCAGAATACACACAGGTTCACAAAACAAACACCACAAATCGTTCACTACCATACACTCACAACACAAACAGCACCCCACACACACGCGCGCGACAAACCCAGAAGGCCCAACACATATCAAACACACACAGCACTCAGTAAAAAACACGTGACACACCACCCACGCAGAAAGACATTAAAAAAGGAACAACAGAGCCCACACAACACAACGCCCACAAAACTGCACATCACAATAGCACAAGCAACACACACTACATACAACACCCACAATACAACACACATAAAACAACACCCACAACACACATGCAAATCACCCACAACACGCAAAGCCAGTTTACCTACAACCTCCCAACACACAAACAGCACATCACACTACGCGGACCCCACACACACCGGGCACATAACTGCACACAATTCACATGAACCACGGTTCTCAGAGTAATCACAACACACACAGTGAGGCACACAGGCCAAGCATGGCCACACACAGTACACACATAACAAATTACGCTCATTACTCCAAACGCCAACCACACGCACAAATCACAGTCACACATGCAAAACGCACACCACACATACCGAACATACAAACCCACATTGAAGACACACGTATACCACAACAAAAAGAACACCGAATCTAAGCAGCACACATTTCACGCACGACTCCAAACGCACATGAAACCTGCAGCGCACAGAGCCGCACAGAATGCACAAGGCCAAACACACAACATATCCACAAAGCTATCGGTCATAGCCCACGGTATCTCACTCAACTTGCAAAACACACAGACCACCCAACACACAAATACGCAACACACAGGCAAGAATACACGCAACACAAGCACAAATAACAGAGCAGCACATCCCACGACACACACAAGCATCACACACAGAAATTGATATCACAACTCATAACAGTACACAGCACCCTGCATTAACAAAGCAACACACACAGGACAACGCAACCACTACATACCACACGTAAGGCCCCAAACGACACACACTCTAGGAGCCCCCACAACGCGCACAAGAAACACCCACAAACACGTACAGAGAGAACACACAGAACCTCCCAACACGCACACAGCACATCACGGAAAACAACACACAGCGCAAACATCACAGGACGTCAAGGCACACACAGTTCACACAACTCACAGTTCAGTGACAACACACAACAAGCACAGCGAGGCGGCACACTAACAAGCACAACCACACACAGACGACACATCTCACATCACACACATAACTCAAATCCAACGCACACACAGCCTCTCAAACACAGCCAAACACAAATCACAATCACACACGCAAAACAGGCACACCACACACGAAACCACATGAAAAGCACACAACCAACAAAAACCCACATAGCGCCACATTTCACACACTACGCACCACACACACAGTCACGCACAGACACCCCGCACTCATATCCAGCCACGGGCTGCACTACGCAAAGCGCACACGCACGAGACCCAAAATGTAGCAATACAAGTCACAAGGCACACACCAGACACATCAAAGCACACGATTTCTCACAACACACATGAACCACATTCCACAGAGCGCCCACAGCACACCCAATTAGGCACATTTAACAAGCACAACCACGCACAGACAACACATCTCACATCACACACGAAGCAAGCAAACACCCACACATACACTCAAACACAACCACACACAAGTCACAACCACACGCTCAAAGCACACACCACACACAACACATGCCGATTGACATGCAAAAAACACACAAACCACAAAGAGAGCACTGAATTTATGAAACCCTCATTTCACACACTACACATACCACACAAAACACACATAAGTCGTACAGCACACAGAGCCTCCCAGAACACACAGTGCAAAGCGCACAACATATCCACAGTGCATATTAGACACAACACAGTTAGTATCCCACACAACACGTAAAACACACAGATGACACAACGCACACACACAAATTATACTCAAAACAGGTAAGAGTACACACAACGCACAGGCAACTGAGAACACAACACATTGCACGTCACGCAACACACGTGCGGTCGCATCCCTCATTAAACATGAAACCGGAAACCGTTCACAGACTATTGCGACATTCCCAACCACGAACACAACATGCTACACAAATGACGCCGAACATGCCACACACAAAGGCACAATCCAAGCACACAACACCCCACACAGAACCACCCTCAACCGCACAGGTCACACAGCACTCCACAGGGAAATACACGCAGAACACACACTACAAACAACAAAGTACCCAAACTGCACACGTCACATACACAACAGTCACAGCACAGAAGGAACGCAACACACAGTAAAACACACACAACCACATTAACACCGCCCCGCACACTAAACCAGCAGATCACCGACATCACAGCAAAAAGTCACACAATAACACAGCATGCGAAATGTAACACGACACAGAATACACACACAATCACTCAACAGACACAACAAAACACACCCTGCCATATACACAAAAGACAAACGAGGCACCTCACACATAACACCAAACCCAACAAACACAAAACACATCACAGAAAAGACGCACAACAAAAACATTGCGCACACGACACACACATTAAAAGAAACACATCAATGCATTACCACAACACCCGAAGTAGTACACAAATCACAGATCAATGCAGCACACAACACACACAAACATCACACACGAATTACACATCACACCTCATAACACACACAAAACCCTGCATTGACAACACAGCACACGGAGTGAAGTGAAGCAACCACTACGTACCACACATTAAGAAGCCACACACTCAGGGGATAACAAAAAACACAACACCCACTAACACAATGATACGGAGAACACACACAAACTCAAGTCACAAACAACACAACATATGAAACAACACACACCACATACATCACAGGACACAAAGGCACCCATTTCTCACAAATCGCATTTAACCATGTACACACCACTCACACAATGAGGCACACTACACAAGCAGAACCGCATACAGAGAACACATCTCAACTCACACTCACAGCAACCAATTACACACAAAACCTCTCAAACACAGCCAAACACGTATCGCACACGCACACGCAAGACACACACAGCGCATACACAAAACACACAGCCAATAGTAAACGCACATAGCACACATTTCACACACTGCACACCCCACGTACCACCGCACACAGGCACCCCACACACACATATACACACGGGCACGCCTGCACAATGCACTCACCCCACCCCCATCCCACACACACACACAAAACTCAAAATGTATATCGACCCAACAGACAGTCGCAGGGCTCACACCAGACACAACAGAGCCCATATTTCTCATAAAACACAGAGACCACATCTGGCAGAGTACATGCAGCAAACACAACGAGGCACACTGAGCAAGCACAACCACACACGCACAACACATTTCGCATCACACACGTAACAACCACACCACACTCAGCCACTCAAACACAACCACACACGAGTCACAATCACATACGCAAAACACACACAACACTCACAAATCCATACTCGAAACACACGAGACCAACAAAGAAGACAAATAGCACACATGGCCCATACAGCACGCTACACACACAACCACGCACGGACACACCACACATACATTCTCACACAGGAGCATAACGCAGAACACACACATAACACAGATGCATGCAAAAACAAAAGTCAAAAGACACACACCACACACCTCAAGGCACATAACTTCTCAGAACACACGCGAGAAACATTGCTCAGGCTACGTATGGCACACACCATGAGGCATACTAGACAAGCACAACCACGCACAGTCAACACATCTCTCATCACGTGCATAACTCAAACCGCCAAGCACCACACACAACCTCTCTAACACAGCAACACACAAATCACAATCCCACACACCAAGCAGGCACAACACATACAAATCCACACACAACCAACAAAAACACACACAACACACCTATGAGGCACTACACACAACACTCAAAACGACAAGCATGCAATACAGAGCACACGCGGACCCACACGCAGACAGCCCATGTCAAAACACACAGAAGCACACCCACACCAAATACACACTCAGAGCACGTCAGACACAACGCAAAGCTGGCATCACACAGGATGCTCTAAATACACAGAGCCCCCAACGTCTACCCTGTACGTAACACCCAGAAAGCGAATAGACAGCACTCACACAACCCAGAACGCAGGACATAACGCAACAGACAACAGAAAGACCAGACACGTTACACACGAAACAGGACACAGGAAGCCACACAGCAAACACATTTACAAACACCAACGGATAACTCATCAATAAATGACAAAATATACAACACACAAAGAATCACTCAACGCACACGACACGCAAGTCACCACCACACACATCACACGTTGCACGCCACACAGAGAAAAGTACACAGAACAATGTACTCAACAAGCAGTGAAGAACCCAATACCACACATGGCACATGCACAACACACACAACACGGACAACACACAGCACACAGAAAATAAACGAGACGCACAGATCACAGACAACACGGCACAAAACACACAAGAACACACAGCGCACACAGCACAGCAAACCAGAATACACACAGGTTCACAAAACAAACACCACAAATCGTTCACTACCATACACTCACAACACAAACAGCACCCCACACACACGCGCGCGACAAACCCAGAAGGCCCAACACATATCAAACACACACAGCACTCAGTAAAAAACACGTGACACACCACCCACGCAGAAAGACATTAAAAAAGGAACAACAGAGCCCACACAACACAACGCCCACAAAACTGCACATCACAATAGCACAAGCAACACACACTACATACAACACCCACAATACAACACACATAAAACAACACCCACAACACACATGCAAATCACCCACAACACGCAAAGCCAGTTTACCTACAACCTCCCAACACACAAACAGCACATCACACTACGCGGACCCCACACACACCGGGCACATAACTGCACACAATTCACATGAACCACGGTTCTCAGAGTAATCACAACACACACAGTGAGGCACACAGGCCAAGCATGGCCACACACAGTACACACATAACAAATTACGCTCATTACTCCAAACGCCAACCACACGCACAAATCACAGTCACACATGCAAAACGCACACCACACATACCGAACATACAAACCCACATTGAAGACACACGTATACCACAACAAAAAGAACACCGAATCTAAGCAGCACACATTTCACGCACGACTCCAAACGCACATGAAACCTGCAGCGCACAGAGCCGCACAGAATGCACAAGGCCAAACACACAACATATCCACAAAGCTATCGGTCATAGCCCACGGTATCTCACTCAACTTGCAAAACACACAGACCACCCAACACACAAATACGCAACACACAGGCAAGAATACACGCAACACAAGCACAAATAACAGAGCAGCACATCCCACGACACACACAAGCATCACACACAGAAATTGATATCACAACTCATAACAGTACACAGCACCCTGCATTAACAAAGCAACACACACAGGACAACGCAACCACTACATACCACACGTAAGGCCCCAAACGACACACACTCTAGGAGCCCCCACAACGCGCACAAGAAACACCCACAAACACGTACAGAGAGAACACACAGAACCTCCCAACACGCACACAGCACATCACGGAAAACAACACACAGCGCAAACATCACAGGACGTCAAGGCACACACAGTTCACACAACTCACAGTTCAGTGACAACACACAACAAGCACAGCGAGGCGGCACACTAACAAGCACAACCACACACAGACGACACATCTCACATCACACACATAACTCAAATCCAACGCACACACAGCCTCTCAAACACAGCCAAACACAAATCACAATCACACACGCAAAACAGGCACACCACACACGAAACCACATGAAAAGCACACAACCAACAAAAACCCACATAGCGCCACATTTCACACACTACGCACCACACACACAGTCACGCACAGACACCCCGCACTCATATCCAGCCACGGGCTGCACTACGCAAAGCGCACACGCACGAGACCCAAAATGTAGCAATACAAGTCACAAGGCACACACCAGACACATCAAAGCACACGATTTCTCACAACACACATGAACCACATTCCACAGAGCGCCCACAGCACACCCAATTAGGCACATTTAACAAGCACAACCACGCACAGACAACACATCTCACATCACACACGAAGCAAGCAAACACCCACACATACACTCAAACACAACCACACACAAGTCACAACCACACGCTCAAAGCACACACCACACACAACACATGCCGATTGACATGCAAAAAACACACAAACCACAAAGAGAGCACTGAATTTATGAAACCCTCATTTCACACACTACACATACCACACAAAACACACATAAGTCGTACAGCACACAGAGCCTCCCAGAACACACAGTGCAAAGCGCACAACATATCCACAGTGCATATTAGACACAACACAGTTAGTATCCCACACAACACGTAAAACACACAGATGACACAACGCACACACACAAATTATACTCAAAACAGGTAAGAGTACACACAACGCACAGGCAACTGAGAACACAACACATTGCACGTCACGCAACACACGTGCGGTCGCATCCCTCATTAAACATGAAACCGGAAACCGTTCACAGACTATTGCGACATTCCCAACCACGAACACAACATGCTACACAAATGACGCCGAACATGCCACACACAAAGGCACAATCCAAGCACACAACACCCCACACAGAACCACCCTCAACCGCACAGGTCACACAGCACTCCACAGGGAAATACACGCAGAACACACACTACAAACAACAAAGTACCCAAACTGCACACGTCACATACACAACAGTCACAGCACAGAAGGAACGCAACACACAGTAAAACACACACAACCACATTAACACCGCCCCGCACACTAAACCAGCAGATCACCGACATCACAGCAAAAAGTCACACAATAACACAGCATGCGAAATGTAACACGACACAGAATACACACACAATCACTCAACAGACACAACAAAACACACCCTGCCATATACACAAAAGACAAACGAGGCACCTCACACATAACACCAAACCCAACAAACACAAAACACATCACAGAAAAGACGCACAACAAAAACATTGCGCACACGACACACACATTAAAAGAAACACATCAATGCATTACCACAACACCCGAAGTAGTACACAAATCACAGATCAATGCAGCACACAACACACACAAACATCACACACGAATTACACATCACACCTCATAACACACACAAAACCCTGCATTGACAACACAGCACACGGAGTGAAGTGAAGCAACCACTACGTACCACACATTAAGAAGCCACACACTCAGGGGATAACAAAAAACACAACACCCACTAACACAATGATACGGAGAACACACACAAACTCAAGTCACAAACAACACAACATATGAAACAACACACACCACATACATCACAGGACACAAAGGCACCCATTTCTCACAAATCGCATTTAACCATGTACACACCACTCACACAATGAGGCACACTACACAAGCAGAACCGCATACAGAGAACACATCTCAACTCACACTCACAGCAACCAATTACACACAAAACCTCTCAAACACAGCCAAACACGTATCGCACACGCACACGCAAGACACACACAGCGCATACACAAAACACACAGCCAATAGTAAACGCACATAGCACACATTTCACACACTGCACACCCCACGTACCACCGCACACAGGCACCCCACACACACATATACACACGGGCACGCCTGCACAATGCACTCACCCCACCCCCATCCCACACACACACACAAAACTCAAAATGTATATCGACCCAACAGACAGTCGCAGGGCTCACACCAGACACAACAGAGCCCATATTTCTCATAAAACACAGAGACCACATCTGGCAGAGTACATGCAGCAAACACAACGAGGCACACTGAGCAAGCACAACCACACACGCACAACACATTTCGCATCACACACGTAACAACCACACCACACTCAGCCACTCAAACACAACCACACACGAGTCACAATCACATACGCAAAACACACACAACACTCACAAATCCATACTCGAAACACACGAGACCAACAAAGAAGACAAATAGCACACATGGCCCATACAGCACGCTACACACACAACCACGCACGGACACACCACACATACATTCTCACACAGGAGCATAACGCAGAACACACACATAACACAGATGCATGCAAAAACAAAAGTCAAAAGACACACACCACACACCTCAAGGCACATAACTTCTCAGAACACACGCGAGAAACATTGCTCAGGCTACGTATGGCACACACCATGAGGCATACTAGACAAGCACAACCACGCACAGTCAACACATCTCTCATCACGTGCATAACTCAAACCGCCAAGCACCACACACAACCTCTCTAACACAGCAACACACAAATCACAATCCCACACACCAAGCAGGCACAACACATACAAATCCACACACAACCAACAAAAACACACACAACACACCTATGAGGCACTACACACAACACTCAAAACGACAAGCATGCAATACAGAGCACACGCGGACCCACACGCAGACAGCCCATGTCAAAACACACAGAAGCACACCCACACCAAATACACACTCAGAGCACGTCAGACACAACGCAAAGCTGGCATCACACAGGATGCTCTAAATACACAGAGCCCCCAACGTCTACCCTGTACGTAACACCCAGAAAGCGAATAGACAGCACTCACACAACCCAGAACGCAGGACATAACGCAACAGACAACAGAAAGACCAGACACGTTACACACGAAACAGGACACAGGAAGCCACACAGCAAACACATTTACAAACACCAACGGATAACTCATCAATAAATGACAAAATATACAACACACAAAGAATCACTCAACGCACACGACACGCAAGTCACCACCACACACATCACACGTTGCACGCCACACAGAGAAAAGTACACAGAACAATGTACTCAACAAGCAGTGAAGAACCCAATACCACACATGGCACATGCACAACACACACAACACGGACAACACACAGCACACAGAAAATAAACGAGACGCACAGATCACAGACAACACGGCACAAAACACACAAGAACACACAGCGCACACAGCACAGCAAACCAGAATACACACAGGTTCACAAAACAAACACCACAAATCGTTCACTACCATACACTCACAACACAAACAGCACCCCACACACACGCGCGCGACAAACCCAGAAGGCCCAACACATATCAAACACACACAGCACTCAGTAAAAAACACGTAACACACCACCCACGCAGAAAGACATTAAAAAAGGAACAACAGAGCCCACACAACACAACGCCCACAAAACTGCACATCACAATAGCACAAACAACACACACTACATACAACACCCACAATACAACACACATGCAAATCACCCACAACACGCAAAGCCAGTTTACCTACAACCTCCCAACACACAAACAGCACATCACACTACGCGGACCCCACACACACCGGGCACATAACTGCACACAATTCACATGAACCACGGTTCTCAGAGTAATCACAACACACACAGTGAGGCACACAGGCCAAGCATGGCCACACACAGTACACACATAACAAATTACGCTCATTACTCCAAACGCCAACCACACGCACAAATCACAGTCACACATGCAAAACGCACACCACACATACCGAACATACAAACCCACATTGAAGACACACGTATACCACAACAAAAAGAACACCGAATCTAAGCAGCACACATTTCACGCACGACTCCAAACGCACATGAAACCTGCAGCGCACAGAGCCGCACAGAATGCACAAGGCCAAACACACAACATATCCACAAAGCTATCGGTCATAGCCCACGGTATCTCACTCAACTTGCAAAACACACAGACCACCCAACACACAAATACGCAACACACAGGCAAGAATACACGCAACACAAGCACAAATAACAGAGCAGCACATCCCACGACACACACAAGCATCACACACAGAAATTGATATCACAACTCATAACAGTACACAGCACCCTGCATTAACAAAGCAACACACACAGGACAACGCAACCACTACATACCACACGTAAGGCCCCAAACGACACACACTCTAGGAGCCCCCACAACGCGCACAAAAAACACCCACAAACACGTACAGAGAGAACACACAGAACCTCCCAACACGCACACAGCACATCACGGAAAACAACACACAGCGCAAACATCACAGGACGTCAAGGCACACACAGTTCACACAACTCACAGTTCAGTGACAACACACAACAAGCACAGCGAGGCGGCACACTAACAAGCACAACCACACACAGACGACACATCTCACATCACACACATAACTCAAATCCAACGCACACACAGCCTCTCAAACACAGCCAAACACAAATCACAATCACACACGCAAAACAGGCACACCACACACGAAACCACATGAAAAGCACACAACCAACAAAAACCCACATAGCGCCACATTTCACACACTACGCACCACACACACAGTCACGCACAGACACCCCGCACTCATATCCAGCCACGGGCTGCACTACGCAAAGCGCACACGCACGAGACCCAAAATGTAGCAATACAAGTCACAAGGCACACACCAGACACATCAAAGCACACGATTTCTCACAACACACATGAACCACATTCCACAGAGCGCCCACAGCACACCCAATTAGGCACATTTAACAAGCACAACCACGCACAGACAACACATCTCACATCACACACGAAGCAAGCAAACACCCACACATACACTCAAACACAACCACACACAAGTCACAACCACACGCTCAAAGCACACACCACACACAACACATGCCGATTGACATGCAAAAAACACACAAACCACAAAGAGAGCACTGAATTTATGAAACCCTCATTTCACACACTACACATACCACACAAAACACACATAAGTCGTACAGCACACAGAGCCTCCCAGAACACACAGTGCAAAGCGCACAACATATCCACAGTGCATATTAGACACAACACAGTTAGTATCCCACACAACACGTAAAACACACAGATGACACAACGCACACACACAAATTATACTCAAAACAGGTAAGAGTACACACAACGCACAGGCAACTGAGAACACAACACATTGCACGTCACGCAACACACGTGCGGTCGCATCCCTCATTAAACATGAAACCGGAAACCGTTCACAGACTATTGCGACATTCCCAACCACGAACACAACATGCTACACAAATGACGCCGAACATGCCACACACAAAGGCACAATCCAAGCACACAACACCCCACACAGAACCACCCTCAACCGCACAGGTCACACAGCACTCCACAGGGAAATACACGCAGAACACACACTACAAACAACAAAGTACCCAAACTGCACACGTCACATACACAACAGTCACAGCACAGAAGGAACGCAACACACAGTAAAACACACACAACCACATTAACACCGCCCCGCACACTAAACCAGCAGATCACCGACATCACAGCAAAAAGTCACACAATAACACAGCATGCGAAATGTAACACGACACAGAATACACACACAATCACTCAACAGACACAACAAAACACACCCTGCCATATACACAAAAGACAAACGAGGCACCTCACACATAACACCAAACCCAACAAACACAAAACACATCACAGAAAAGACGCACAACAAAAACATTGCGCACACGACACACACATTAAAAGAAACACATCAATGCATTACCACAACACCCGAAGTAGTACACAAATCACAGATCAATGCAGCACACAACACACACAAACATCACACACGAATTACACATCACACCTCATAACACACACAAAACCCTGCATTGACAACACAGCACACGGAGTGAAGTGAAGCAACCACTACGTACCACACATTAAGAAGCCACACACTCAGGGGATAACAAAAAACACAACACCCACTAACACAATGATACGGAGAACACACACAAACTCAAGTCACAAACAACACAACATATGAAACAACACACACCACATACATCACAGGACACAAAGGCACCCATTTCTCACAAATCGCATTTAACCATGTACACACCACTCACACAATGAGGCACACTACACAAGCAGAACCGCATACAGAGAACACATCTCAACTCACACTCACAGCAACCAATTACACACAAAACCTCTCAAACACAGCCAAACACGTATCGCACACGCACACGCAAGACACACACAGCGCATACACAAAACACACAGCCAATAGTAAACGCACATAGCACACATTTCACACACTGCACACCCCACGTACCACCGCACACAGGCACCCCACACACACATATACACACGGGCACGCCTGCACAATGCACTCACCCCACCCCCATCCCACACACACACACAAAACTCAAAATGTATATCGACCCAACAGACAGTCGCAGGGCTCACACCAGACACAACAGAGCCCATATTTCTCATAAAACACAGAGACCACATCTGGCAGAGTACATGCAGCAAACACAACGAGGCACACTGAGCAAGCACAACCACACACGCACAACACATTTCGCATCACACACGTAACAACCACACCACACTCAGCCACTCAAACACAACCACACACGAGTCACAATCACATACGCAAAACACACACAACACTCACAAATCCATACTCGAAACACACGAGACCAACAAAGAAGACAAATAGCACACATGGCCCATACAGCACGCTACACACACAACCACGCACGGACACACCACACATACATTCTCACACAGGAGCATAACGCAGAACACACACATAACACAGATGCATGCAAAAACAAAAGTCAAAAGACACACACCACACACCTCAAGGCACATAACTTCTCAGAACACACGCGAGAAACATTGCTCAGGCTACGTATGGCACACACCATGAGGCATACTAGACAAGCACAACCACGCACAGTCAACACATCTCTCATCACGTGCATAACTCAAACCGCCAAGCACCACACACAACCTCTCTAACACAGCAACACACAAATCACAATCCCACACACCAAGCAGGCACAACACATACAAATCCACACACAACCAACAAAAACACACACAACACACCTATGAGGCACTACACACAACACTCAAAACGACAAGCATGCAATACAGAGCACACGCGGACCCACACGCAGACAGCCCATGTCAAAACACACAGAAGCACACCCACACCAAATACACACTCAGAGCACGTCAGACACAACGCAAAGCTGGCATCACACAGGATGCTCTAAATACACAGAGCCCCCAACGTCTACCCTGTACGTAACACCCAGAAAGCGAATAGACAGCACTCACACAACCCAGAACGCAGGACATAACGCAACAGACAACAGAAAGACCAGACACGTTACACACGAAACAGGACACAGGAAGCCACACAGCAAACACATTTACAAACACCAACGGATAACTCATCAATAAATGACAAAATATACAACACACAAAGAATCACTCAACGCACACGACACGCAAGTCACCACCACACACATCACACGTTGCACGCCACACAGAGAAAAGTACACAGAACAATGTACTCAACAAGCAGTGAAGAACCCAATACCACACATGGCACATGCACAACACACACAACACGGACAACACACAGCACACAGAAAATAAACGAGACGCACAGATCACAGACAACACGGCACAAAACACACAAGAACACACAGCGCACACAGCACAGCAAACCAGAATACACACAGGTTCACAAAACAAACACCACAAATCGTTCACTACCATACACTCACAACACAAACAGCACCCCACACACACGCGCGCGACAAACCCAGAAGGCCCAACACATATCAAACACACACAGCACTCAGTAAAAAACACGTAACACACCACCCACGCAGAAAGACATTAAAAAAGGAACAACAGAGCCCACACAACACAACGCCCACAAAACTGCACATCACAATAGCACAAGCAACACACACTACATACAACACCCACAATACAACACACATAAAACAACACCCACAACACACATGCAAATCACCCACAACACGCAAAGCCAGTTTACCTACAACCTCCCAACACACAAACAGCACATCACACTACGCGGACCCCACACACACCGGGCACATAACTGCACACAATTCACATGAACCACGGTTCTCAGAGTAATCACAACACACACAGTGAGGCACACAGGCCAAGCATGGCCACACACAGTACACACATAACAAATTACGCTCATTACTCCAAACGCCAACCACACGCACAAATCACAGTCACACATGCAAAACGCACACCACACATACCGAACATACAAACCCACATTGAAGACACACGTATACCACAACAAAAAGAACACCGAATCTAAGCAGCAC